>NW_005871333.1:229446-277898 GCF_000147115.1 Myotis lucifugus
ATGTTCGGTGTAGTGGGAACACGGTGGGGGTGGGATGGGGAGAAGAGAAGAGAAAGGAAAAATCAGCTGGGCCAGGGGGAAGCCCTTGATAAAGCAAAACCTTGTGCCCAAATGACCAGTTCAGGGTGAATTACCTGGGAGATCAGCCCCAGCCTCCAGACAGCACCCATCTCACACTTCAAATCCCCAACCCGGGGTTTGGGCAGGAAGCTCAGGGATGGAGAGTAAGGGAGGCCGCGGGGCTGGCCCAGGCAGTCTGTCACGGTTTCCTGACAGCCCAGGTGGCCCTCAGGTTTGGATGGAGCGGAACCCTGGGCAGAAGGTTGGGCCAGAGGGACGAGAGCCCCACCCACCTTGCGTTCTGAATTATTTTAGGAGGTGAAAAAAGACAGACCCTAAGCTAACACTGCCTCCCTTTGAGTAGCAATCTGTGGTCAAGGTGGCTCCTTCTCAGACAGCCTGCACCTGCTTCCGGCTGCGGCCTCTGCGTTAAATGGGAACCGTTGTCTCATCTTGTTCATGGGAAGCTGAGGCCCTGTGGCCTGCGTGTCTGACCAGACCAGGGTCCAGGCCTTCTGGGGTCTCCTACCTGACCCTGCAGGACAGGGGCTGTGTTTTCTTCACTCCCAGGGTTTGAGGCCTGTCCACACATATCAGCAGGGCCAGGGAGTGAATGAATGAGGGAGGAGCAGGTTAAGAGCGGCCGGGGCAGTCAGAGCTAAGGGCTGGACACGGAGCTGGGTGGTGAGTGCTGAGTGGCTCGCGAGTGGGGTGGCCGACGGACCTGGGGTGGCAGGAGGGGTGGTCAGGGACAACGCTGGTGCGGACACAGCCCACATGGGGTCCCAGGGACAGTCTGCCCCAAGGAGGACTGGAATGGCCGCCTCACTAACACACCAGTCACTTCAATGCTCTTTCCTCAAACTCTTCCAGACCCACTGTTCCACTGAGGCAGCCTGGTGCGGGGGGTGTTACCATCATGCCCATGTTACAGATGAGGAAGCTGAGGGCCGGGGAGGAAAAGGAAGTAGCAGAACCCATGGAGGACTTACGGGTCCTGGCCCCATATCTAGAGCTTTCTCCACCACAGCCCCGTAAGCTCCCTCCTAAGTGTCCAGGTGGCACAGCACAGAAAGGCAAGTATTTCAACCGGCTCGTCTGACCTATGGGGCCACGGCCAACAGGCCCAACTCAGCCAGGGCCTCTCACTCGTGGGATTAGTGGAGCCTCTGACTATTCACCCGTTTCTCATTTCTCCCTGTAGCATACAGGGTGTCCCAAGAAATGTATACATACTTTGAATAATTGTTAACTCCAATGGATTAAATCTGAAAAGAAAGGAACATCAATGGAGCTACCAGGAAAAAAAGTGTGTATACATTTTTGGGGGGACAGCCTGTATTTGCTTGACATCAGCAGTTGTGTGTGCCAGATGCCTTGGAACATTCTAGAGTGGGTCGATCCCTCTGAATTATTGTTACTGTTGGTCTTTGGAGTTTCTACTTGTTGTCAACAGTGCCGATTGCAGCAGGTGATGGGCTGAGGCATCCCTGGTTGTTAGAAAGGAATCTTTCTGGAAACCTGTTTGCCATCTGCCTATTCCTGCTGCCCAGCCCCCTTGCACAGAGCCCGGCTAGCCCACCTGCTGCAGAGACGGAGCTTGGAAGTGGATTTCTCCACTCGGTCCACGGGCTGCAACAAGGCTAATCCCTGTGCGGTCCGTGGAGGCTGGAGGGCCAGCCCCACAGCTCAAAGGAAAAGGTGGGTACCAGGTAGACAGGGCGCTCACCGCAGGGGGCCAGAAGGAGAGGCGGGGCTTGCAGGGCTGGGGGTGAGCTGCGACCATGCAGCTCTCTTTACTGACAACCTTGCTTTCTCAGTCTGGAAACGGGACTGGTTTGTGCAGCCTGGAACTGTCCTGTCAAAGGTGTAACAACACAGCAACCTGTAGCCAAAGGGCCCAACACGGTGCTGGCTGTCCAGCACAGGGACACATTTCACAGATGAAAGGACACATCTGCTTGTTCTAAAGCCAGCCAAGCCGGCAGGTGGCACGCAGAGAATCCGGGGTGCTGCAGAGAAAGCAGTCGCTGGGCTGGTGTGGGAAGCAGCAGGCAGCCCAGCCCCCCTTCTTCTCCCTCCTGCCAGCAGAGACTCTGGGAACCCTCCACCCCTGCCCGTCCCTATGCCCAGGGCTGGCCTGCCTGAGAGGCTGATGTGGGCGCAGGCAGCTGCTGGAGAGTTCCGGGGAAGGCTGCCCGTGTCTCACCTCTCCCTCCTGACACAGGTGCTCACTCTCACTCTGTTCTCATAGCTCTTCCCTGACACCCCCATCCCCTTGGAACCTGTCTTTTCCCACATTTCAGCTCCTCTCCCAGCAGGCATCCTGTCCCCTCTGCTCCCTCACTTTGCTCCCTCCTGTTGGTCCCTGAGGTTTCAGCTGAGGTGTCACCTCCTCCTGGAAGCCTGCCCTGATCACTAGCCTGGGCCAGGGTGCTGCACTTGTCCCTACCCTTGTCGTATCATACACATGTCCTATTTGCCTGCCCACTGGTCCCTGCTCCACTGGATGTGGGCTCCTTGAGGGCAGGGCCTGGGCCATGCTTGGCCCCCAGCCTTAGCACATGGATGATAATAAATGATCGCTGGATGCATGAGTGGGAAGGAGGCAGAAAGAGAACTGACAGGGGAGACAAGAGGGGCTCACAGGATTTCTGCTCACGGATGGATCTGCAGGAAGCCAACAGGATCCCCATCGTGCCCAGCCCCAGGGAGCTACTGGCTACTGGTTTCTAGGAGCCACCCTGGGTCTTCCAGGCTGCAAACCACACCCCCACCCCATGCCCAAGGAAACCAACCTTCTGGAGGGAGAGGGAGAGCAAGAGAGGGCTGGGGGAGGCTCTGCAGGCCTGGGGCCCTCAGCCCTGGGTCCCCTAAATCCAGGGATGGGGTCCTCGCTTTCTGTTTTCCCAGGACCCCTTGCAGTCAGGGGGCTGCGCATGGGCACCTGGCACTGGCACATTGGCAAGTGCAGGGAGAGACAGGCACAGATACAGACAGGAAAACACGGGGGTCACTGATTTTTTAAGAGATCAGAACGGCCAGTCAGGCCAGGGGCAGATGGCTGCCCGTGAAAAGCCTCCTAGCCCCAGCCCTGCTCGAACTTTTCCCACCCACCCTCCCGCCCTGCCCCATCCCTGCCAGCCCAGAGCTGAGTCCTCCTAAGACAGGGGCTTCCCTACCTCGGAAAGTCACTTTGGCGATCCGGTCGCCCTTGCCCCGCAGCTCCGAGACCGTCTTGAGGTGGACGAGCAGGGCCATGCTGGTGTGGAGAGCCCGGGCACTGCCAGGCAGGAGCAGCTGGGAAGGAGCGAGCCCAGGAACGTGGCTCACACGCCTCCCTCCTCTCTGCCGCTGCCTCCTCCCTCCGTGCCCCCTCCGATGCTGCCCACAGAGACCAAGGCAGCAGAGCAGAGCTGCTCCTTCCAGAGGCTCCACTCACAGAGACTCAGCCCTGCCAGCTCCCGCCCCTCCAAGTTGTCAGCCCAGCGTGCATCTGTGTGTGTGTGTGTGTGTGTGTGTGTGTGTATGTGCGTGTTGTGCACCCAGCGTGCAGCCTGAGAATGCAGACAGAGTTGGAATTCATTATTCAGCAGCCGCCGGCTCCCAGATAAAGCCCTGTCCAGCTCCAGGTGTCTTCTAGTTCCTGGGGCACAGCTGCCTGCCCACGCCTCAGTGGAGCTCTGCCTTACCCTGTTAGGCGAGCTCTTCTGCCACCAGGAGTGGGCAGATGGGAGTGGGCATGATTGTGAAAGGATGGGCATGTGGCTGAGGTGCCCCCTCCCACGGGGAAGAAGGGAACTTCATGATCTGTGTGCACAGAAAGTGGGGATGTTGCATTGGTGTTTCAGGGTGATCCATGCCATCCCCCCCCCACACACACACACACAGTCAAGTTGGCCACCAGGGTCCCTGGTGCCCACGAGGCTCAGGGGGCCTAATGGGCCAGGCCTGGCTGCTCTGAGGGGGTCATATGGTGCCACGTGGAAATTCTAACCTAGGGCTCCCCAGCCAGAAAAAAATCAGTATCTACCAGACAACATCCAATTGGTGCTTGGTGGCTGGTCCCCTGGAAATGGGAGCCCTAAGAGAAGAAGAAAATGGACTTCCTCACCTGTCCTCACAGAGACTGTGCCCCCACGAGGCTGGGTCCTGACCTCCTGGCCCTGGGATCACTGGATCTGGGAGGATGGAGGAGCCTTTGGAGCCAGGCTATGCACGATTGCGGATGTGCGGCTATGAAGGCTTCAGAAGCTCCTGCTCTACTAAGGGCAATGCTTACGGTCCAGGGCAATGACCGAGCCCCATCCTCGGGGCCTGGGGATGAAGAGGCCTGGGGTGGGGAGTGAGATGGTCTGGAGAGGATGCTGGGGTGGGGGATTTCTAAGGGCCAAAGGAGAACTGCCCCCTCCTTGTTCCCAGCAGCATGCCCGAGGAGGGACTCGGGGAAAGGGGCCCGGGGACTGCGATCCTCGAACCTGCAGCCTTTGCAGAACCAGCTGCACCGTTGCTCTTACTGTTTGCACAACATGTCCCTACCCCACCCTCCTCACCTGGACTCACTCAGCATGTCCGTTCCTGGAAGTGTCCCTGCACCTGCACCCGTCCCCAGGCTGCGTTAGGGTCTTCTGTGCTGTCTCTGCCCCTCCCACCTCACCCTTCACGGGGCTGCTCCAGTAACCTCCCCCTGCTGGCTGGGAGACCCCAGGGCACTGTCTCTTTGGATCCGCAGGGCCTGGTGTGGTATCCGGTGTAAATTTGCTCAACCAACATGTACTGAACCCCTTCTGGTACCAGGCCCTGGGGATTCGGGGATGAATATGATACAGCGCTGGACCTCAAGCACAAGAGCTAGATGGACTTAGTCCGCGGACCACTGGTGGTCTGTGAGGTCCGAAAGGTTGGCGACCGCTGGGCTAGAACACAGTCAAGTAGACACAGGGTGATGGGTCCATGGGCAGGGAAGCTCAGGAGCCAAGAACGGAGAAGGGAGTGGACACTTGACCTTGCCCCGGGGTTGGGTGGTGATGGGTCATTAGAAACAGGACCTGGAGTGTGGCACACCAACCGGAGGGCTGCTCTTTTACAACTTTCATTAAATATGTTCTTACTGTAGCCCAGGCTCTGCACAAGGAACTTAGAAATATAGTTATGACTGCAGTGCGGAGGTGGGTGAAGATTCCTCCCACCTCGATTGCCACCACTCATACCCCTCAGTTCCTTCTCCTCCCCAGACCTCAGTTTTCCGGCTTCTTGCGTCTCATGGAAGCCCTGGCTCCCCCAGAGCCACTGTTATCTGTCAGAGACAGCCTCTGAGGATCCTGGCTGCGGAGCGGCCTGTGAGCTCATTAGCGCCGTGGGCCTCATCAGCTGCCACCCACGGAGCCAAACTGTGAAGATAACACTTCCATGCACAGATGAAGTGAGAGTGTGAAGGACAAGTGTGAACTGCAGCCCATTCGTGCTGATGCCAGGACTCTCCCGGGGTTGCTGGGGAAGCAGGTCTAAGTCCCAGTTCCAAGCAGCAGGAGCTGTGACCAGACCCTCACCGTCCATGCAGGACCGAAGGCTTCTCCCTGCCCCACTCAGCCCCGGGCTGGGGTCAGGGTAAGGGGACACCGGGTGTGGGCACCGGACAGTTAGAGGAACCAGGCATTGTCATGGAGCACCCTCCCCAGGCCTTCCCGAAGCGTGCTCTCCAGGTCGGACCGAGCTGCGGAATTGGGACAAATGTAAACCACACGCTCCGCCCTCTCCACCATTTGCTTTTTGTCCCCATAAACTCCTCTCCCAGGGAGCGACGACAGATGAAGACCATTTCCCTTGGCGAACTGGGCGCGCGGCCACTCAAGCTCCCAGAGTTGAGCCCATGGGGCTGCTGCCTCCTGCGCCTCCTCCAGAGCTAGGGGTTCCAAGCCGGGAGGACAGGGCGCCCCAGCCCGGCCTCCTCATCGTTTCCATTCGTCCGGCATCTGAGCATCACCACGCCCGCAGCGAAGCCTAGAGATGAGCCCATTCCTGGATGTGAACGCGAAGCTGGGGGTTGGGGACGGGGGTGCGGGGGGAGGGAGGCGACGATTTGCGGGTCACCCAGAAGGGCCCGAGGAGAATGGAGCATTTATTTTCAGGGCGCGCCCCTCGGAAGGGGATATTGAGGGGGCGCGTGGGCCCCAGAACACGGAGGCTGCAGGGCCCCACGGCGACGCCAGGCGCGCGGTTGCCGGGTGACCGGGCTGTTGACCCGCGGGCCGAATCCCAGAGGCAGGGCTGGCTGCGCGCTCGCCGCACCCACCATGGCCTCCCGCAGCGCGGGCACCCTCCTGTCCGAGTTCAATGCCGCCTACGTGCCCCCTGCCCTCATGCCTGGGTAAGGCCCCCCCCCTCCCGGGCAGACCCACGGTTCAGAGCCGTGGCGGGGTAGGGGTAGGGGGATGGGGGGAGCCTTTCCCTCTCCCTCCACAAAACCCTCCTCCGTCCTGGAAACTCCGCCCCCGCGCCTTGGGGGTTGGAAGGAACCCAGGAGCCAGTGTCTGGCCTGGCTGGGTGGTCTTCCCGGGAGGGGGCGGCGCTCCCTGTAGGCTGGGCGCCCGCGGGGACTCCCCAGACCCCCCTAGGTAGGAAGTGGGTCCTAGCGGCACAGAATACACCCCACCCAGGCCGGGATCAGGGGAGCCCCAGTGGATGGGGGCCGGGTAAGGGGGAGCCCCAGTGGATGGGGGCCGGGTAAGGGGGAGGAGAGGGAGATGACCAGGCAAGAGCGAGGTGAGGAATCCCGAAAAGTGAGCAGGCTCTTCAGCCCCCAGCACAGTTTGGGGCACCCAGTGCAGCCTTGGCATTTGTCGTTTGCAGAAGTGAAGGAGACATGGTGGGCGCCTGGGGGCGGGGCTCAAAGACTCTGGCGAGCCCAGCAGGCAGCAGTAACGCCCAGTGGTGGGCGCTGTCCACGGGCCCGTGTTACGTTCTTCACGCGCCCCCCTCCCACCCCGCAAGCTCAACTCATCCTCACAGTGTGTTGGCTTTGAGAGTGTCCAGCCCCAGGGCTGCCTTGTCTTGAGAGGCAGGGTCAAACCTACCTTCTCTTTCTCTAGATCAGTGGTTCTCAACCTGTGGGTCGCGACCCCTTTGGGGGTCGAATGACCCTTTCACAGGGGTCGCCTAAGACCATCAGAAAACACATATATAATTACATATTGTTTTTGTGATTAACCACTATGCTTTAATTATGTTCAATTTGTAACAATGAAAATACATCCTGCATATCAATTATTTACATGACGATTCATAACAGTAGCAAAATTACAGTTATGAAGTAGCAACGAAAATAATTTTATGGTTGGGGGTCACCACAACATGAGGAACTGTATTGAAGGGTCGCGGCATTAGGAAGGTTGAGAACCACTGCTCTAGATGCTTTCAAACTCCAAACATGTAAGATGCAAGTCTGATTGTTTTCCTCCGGCTGTTTCTCCCAAAGCGTCTGAGATTTGCGCTCCCAACCTCCTCTCCAAGGTATAGGATTGTCCTCTCTCTCCTACCAGTCAACACAGGCATCGAGGGCAGGGGCTGGGTTCTGAGAAGCCACCTGCACGGTGTCAGCACATCTGTATAAAACGAATGAGTGAGAGAGAGAGAGCGCATGAATGAAATGAATGTCTTGAGAGTTCTGCAGGCAGGTTTTCACGTGTTCTCTCTCCGCTGAGAACGGAACAAACTGAAACATGAACACACGACCTCGCCATATATTTTGTATGAAGTTTGGGTTGTTTTGAGGCACGGCAAGCGGGACATTGGAGGGGCTATGTCATTAAAGCCATTTCTGCGCACAGAGGCAGTGTAGCAAGGAGGGGCTGGTTCTGGAGTTATGAATCCTCCCATTTGTGGTCAGGACCTTGGAGAGCTCAACTTGGGTTCCCATCAGACGGGTCACAGTTTCCCACTAATTCACTCATGTGGGCATTCATTTGGTAAAGATGTGTCCAGTGCTTGGGCGATGCCAGGCGTTGTATTAAGACAAAAACGGATGAGGGGGGGGAGGGGAGGTGGGCCTCGAGGGTTTACAGCCTTGGAGAGTATGTTTATACCACATCCTGGGTGTTTATCATGAGGTTTGATTTTATACTTTGATACATTTTTTCCCTAAGCCCCCCCACCCCCCGCGGTCTCTAGTTTGAATTAACTCTCCCCCATGCCCCCTCCACTCTGTGTAGGTCTGTGTGGGGGTGGGGTGGGTGGAATGATTGTTTTAGAAGCAATCCCAGCATGCTTTCTGGCCACCACACTTGTGTGCAGTGTCCTTGAGCACTCTGACCTGTGGCTGAGCTAGAGATTGTGATAACAGGTGAATCGTAAACAAGGCCCTAAGCGTGGACTGGGCCAGTGTGAGCCGCTGAGCCTGGAGCTACTGCGTTCTCAGCCGGATCTTCCTGGGCGGGATGTGCCCTCCCTGAAGATCCCCATCAGTGAGGGAAGAACTGAGTTGTCTCACCTTTCCAAATGCTGCCTCGTTGGCCATTTGTTAACTTAATGGAAGAATCCGAGAGTTACACCACACTTGGATAATTATTATTTTTGTGTGTCTTTCCGGACATAAAGCACAGGATTTTCAGTGCAGCCAGTCTCTTCGGACACGCAAATCATCCCCCTTCCCAGTTTCATTCACAGAAGCAGAGACTATCCACAGCAGTGAGGACCTCAGAGACCATGTAACCCAGCCCTCTCCTGTTTTAGATGCCAGTACTGAGGTCCTGGGGGGACTTGCCTGAGCCCCAGGCTGGGGATGGAAGAGCTGGGCTGGAGCCAGCTACCTGATGCCCCGTAGAAGCTCCGCGAGCCCCCATGTATGAGCACCTACTATGTGGCAGGCACTGTGCTAGGCTCTTTACAAACGTTTAAGGTCATTCAGCAAGTTGCCCAGTCAGGTCTTTGTGATTTCAACACCCTCTTCCCCGATCCCTCCAATTGTTAGCTATTATCCTAAGATCCCTGCAGTGTTCAAGGCTTGATTCCAGGCACCGTGGGGAACAGGATACTTGTCTTCAGACTAGTTGGCTAGGATGCTGCTTCTCGTCCCTTGCTGCTCTGGGTGGCACAGCCCTCAAGCACCTTGCACTGCCTGGCCTGTGTCCATCCTTGCAGTGAGCAGAGAACCCTTGGGGCAGAGTCCCTGGGATGGCAAAGCCTTGTAAGGGGTGAGACTGGCCCAGTGACTGACACTCTGTGCCTCCTGCTTGCAGGTCAGATCTGGTGACATCCATTTCCGTGCCCTGTATCCCACCGCACCGCACCGCACCGGGATCTCAGTGCAAACACTTGCCCTGACGCCGTGCATTCATTCATGCCCTGACTGCTTCTGCCCCTGTTGCCCATAGCTCCTGTCCAGGAGGGAGGGCAGGAGGACTTGCACCCCAGTCCCTCCCTCCATCTGCCTGGAGTGGCAGCTGTGCCCATATCTGCCTCTGGGCTGGCCCAGACTTCAGGGGCCTCTGGGCCCTGAAATCAGTGCATTCTACACTTGCCATTGTCAAGGGGGGGGGTCCCACAAGGTGGCTGTGCCCCCTTCCGTGGAACCCCATACACAGACAGGCAAACCAGGGTTGAGCTGGTAAATGTTTAACATTTTTCTCTGGGGAGAAAAAGCCTTGATTTGTAGCATTCGCTCACATCTGTGCTATAAATACTCCTGCCACCGCTGATCTCAAGCGATCAATATGATGTCACTGAACAGAGCTGGAAAGAGATGCGCAGCAACACGGCAGCACACGAAGTCCCACCATACAGATGCAAACACCCCAAGGACACAGACAGTAGTGAAGTGTGTAAAATAATTAGGAAGTGATGAGTTTTGAGTATTTATTACCATTATTTTCAATATAATTTCTTTAACTGTAAATTTAATTTAATTTTTAATGCTGGCCCACTTAACAACAGGTTTGCAAAAACCCCCAAAATTTAGCTATTGGCTCTCTTGAGCCAGTATGAGCCGATGTACGCTGCCCCCAGCCCACCCCTGCCTGCTCCTGCCAACTCCTTCGGGCCGAGATCTCCCCTCCCAGGGTGAGAGAGGTGCAGCCCAGGTGAGGGGAAGGGCGGGCAGATTTGGCAGCTGCGTTTCGGAAGCGCCTTCCATTTCCGCCCAGGCTCTGGCTCTGGCTCTGGAGGCGCAGGCCCACGGACAGATCGGTGCATCTGGGGCACGAAACAGAGGCTCTCTGCTCCGGAGGACGCAGGTGTGTCCAGACAGGCAACCGATGCCTCTCGCACCTTCCTGAAAACAGGGGTCACGGGCCCTGGAGAGAGACCTGGGCTCTGTGACAGGGACCCTGGGCTGCAGAGGAATCATCAGCCCCTAAAAATATCAGTTCAATTCAACAAATATTTACAGGGTGCCATCTACTGAGTGCCAGGCATGCCAGGGATGAAGATGTGAGTAGAACGCAGCCCCTCTGCCCACGGAGCTTACAGTTCAGCAGGAAAGAACATGCTAAGGGCCCAGGTAACTACCATCAGCAGAATGCAGACTGGCCGTAGGAGAGGCACAAAGAGCAGACAGTTCCCTGGAGGGGCCAGGCCTGGTTCCTGGGCAGGTCAGAAGAGGCTCTAGGACAGCGGTTCTCAACCTGTGGGTCGCGACCCCTTTGGCGGACGAACGACCCTTTCACAGGGGTCGCCTAAGACCATCCTGCATATCAGATATTTACATGATGATTCATAACAGTAGCAACATTACAGTTATGAAGTAGCAACGAAAATAATTTTATGGTTGGGTCACAACATGAGGAACTGTATTTAAAGGGCCAGAAGGTTGAGAACCACTGCTCTAGGAGGAGGGGTATGGGAAATGCTCCTTGAGGGACGGGTGAGAGCACATGTGGGCAGAGGAGGAGAGCAGGGTCTTTGGGCGGAGGGGTGGCCGGTGGAACGCCGGGGTGGGGGTGCCGGCAGGATACGCGTCCACAGCAGCAAGGGGCCTGTCTGGCTGGAGTGGAAACACTGGGGCGTGAAAGGGGACGATGAGACTGGAAAGACCTTCCGCAGAGGCTCATGTCAAGCAGGGCCTTGAGCGCCTGGTCCGGTTTGCTCTTGATTTCATAGGCAGTGGGGAGCCGGGAAGGCTTTGCTCAGGGGAGGGACCTGCAGGAAGTGCCGTGGAGAAGAGGGCGCACGAGGAAGGAGGACACACTAATAGTAACAAGTTAATTAGTTAATAGGGCTGCTCAGGGGATCCCGACGGCTCGTGGTAATTAATTTCCATGTTAGCTACGGGGCCAACCTGTGGTATGAAGAGGCAGGGAGGGGCTGCTCCCTGTCCCCCAGTAACCACTGTGGACTGGAGGATGCGCGTGTGATCGTTGCCCGGGGGCCGCCGAGCACTTGTGTGGTGTGCAGGGGGGTGAGGCACACGGGAGCGCGGAAGGGGCCCAGGCGGGGGTGTGGTGGCACTGCAGGGGCTGTTGGATGCCCCGACATGAGACCTGCCATTCCCCTGTTCCTCTCCACATCCACCTGCTACACGACCAACAACACGGGCCTTCGAAGGCTCTCCACCTGGACTGCATGGGTCACACTCAAGGCACACACATGCTCACACACAGATACAGAGGTAGGCAGCCCCGGCGTGCCCGCTGAGTGGAACTAAATGAGCACATTTGCACATGTGCACGCACACAGGCCCCTCCCAGAGCAAGTTCTGAACAGAATCCGGGCAGAACCTCGCTGCAGAGGAGAGGGCTTCTGTTCCATTGGCATGCAAATGCCTTGGCATTCAGAGAAGGTGGAGAAGCGGAGCAGAGGGGGAGTGCGCAGGGAGCTGGGGGTGGCGGAGAGAAGAATCACAGAACACGTCACATTTCTATAGCTACTTTCTTTAGAGGAGCGCAAAGGCCACTGTGGGTGGCACGCTTTGTTGGCGGAGCCAAGCCCCTTGGGAAACCGCATTCCGGGACACGGTGCCCCGGGTTTCTGGACTTCTGCCGCCACCAGAGAACAGTTCTTGAAACCTTGTCATATGTCAGGGGCTGTGTAGGTGCTGGGGGTAAAGGAGAACGCAGGTTAGCAGAGGAAATAAACTAGCATGGATCTGTGGGCGTGAAGGATCATCCTCCTGTGAAGCAGAGATGTTGGTAGAGGGTGTGTGGTCAGGGAAGGTGGCAGAGGGCCCTGGCTCAGTGAGTGAGGGGGAAGTGCCCTGAGGGGCGGGAGGAGAGAGGCTTGGAGGCTTGGAGAGCAGGTGGGGCCCCAGGGATGCGAGTAACATTCCTGGGCACAGAGCCCCCGTGGGGAAGGGGTACGAGCGGTGGGCCCCGTGACCTGCAGCGCGTTGGAGAAAGATCACTCTGGCATCCGTGTGGACGTCGGGCTGGAAGGGATGAAACTTGGCCTAGGACAGTGATGGCGAACCTATGACACACGTGTCAGAGGTGACTCACGAACTCATTTTTTTGGTTGATTTTTCTTTGTTAAATGGCATTTAAATATATAAAATAGCCCTAACCAGTTTGGCTAAGTGGATAGGGCTTCGGCCTGCGGACTCAAGGGTCCCAGGTTCAATTCCGGTCAAGGGCATGTACCTTGGTTGCAGGCACATACCCAGTGGGGAGTGTGCAGGAGGCAGCTGATCGATGTTTCTCTCTCAACGATGTTTCTAACTCTCTATCCCTCTCCCTTCCTCTCTGTAAAAAAAACAAACAAAAACAACCCAATAAATATATAAAATAAATATCAAAAATATAAGTCTTTGTTTTACTATGGTTGCAAATATCAAAAAATTTCTATATGTGACACGGCACCAGAGTTAAGTTAGGGTTTTTCAAAATGCTGACGCGCCGAGCTCAAAAGGTTACCATCACTGGCCTAGGACACGAACTAGGAGATCCGAGACTGTCCAGATGAGCAATGAGGAAGGCCTTAGCAGGTGGGACAGAGGACAGTGGGAAGGCCCTAACGAGGGAGCACGCAAGCCTCGGGGAGGAGCTGGGTGTGGAGGAGCAGGGACTCCTGGTTCCTGGTGGATCTGGGGGACCTGGGGGGTGGGGGGCCTGAACCAGGACGAGATATCCAGGAGGAGGAGCAGGCGAGTGTCAGTCATTCTGAGTGTGGAGTCTGGGGGTGAGCCCTGGTGCACGGCTGGGGGTGTGGGTCTCAGCCACAGATCTGGGTGACCTTGGCGATGGAAGTCTACCACGGATGAGCTCCCCCAGAGGGAGTGGGTCTCTGAAGAGAGAAGAGAACTCTGGGTAACACCAGCACCCGGAAGATGGGCAGGGGAAGAGAGCCAGACCCCAGTCTGCCCCTCCACACTGAGGTTCTCCTCAAAGCCTCAGTCAGTGCAAACCCTTCATGGAGCTCCACGCCCCCCATGGGAATGGGCCTTCCCCCCTTTAATAGCATTGGAACCCCGACACAGCACAGCCCCTGCACACCCCACACTCAATAATACCGAATGAGGAGGTAGGCTCGGGAAGGAGGGCTGAGCCGGGTGGACCTTGGTAATTCCCTAAACACCCAGCACTGTGCCAGCACATAGTAGGTTCCCAACAAAGGAACTCTTAATGCCATCTGACTCTTAACAAAAAGGTACATGTACAAAGAAGAAAGCAACCACGCCACCCCACCCCCTCAATCCAAACACCTAGCATTCACCAGAATTAGCATTTGGTGCACCTCAGCCCAGGTTTCTCCTTATGTGTATAGTCAGATAAAAGACGACATGGACGGCCCAGCTGGCGTGGCTCAGTGGTTGAGCATTGGCCTGTGAACCAGGAGATCACAGTTTGCTTCCCAGGCAGGGTGCATGCCTAGCTCAATCCCCAGTGAGGGGCAGGCAGGAGGCAGCTGACTGATGATTATCTCTCATCATTGATGCTTCTGTCTCTCCCTCCCTCTCCCTTCCTCTCTGAAATCTATTAAAAGATATGTTTTTTTTAAAAAGATGGGTGGATGATAGGAAGATAGACAAGGCAATTTTACAAAAATATAATCATACTGAATGAGGGGTTACTTTAGCGTGAAAAGCATGAAACTTAATCGTACTAGAATTAACTGAAGAGAAAGATACTGACATGAAATGGAAAAATAGCTCGGCTTAGATAAATGCTAATTCATCACAGGAGATATTAGTTCACAAAAGATCCCTCTGAAGGAGAGAGACAGAGAGAATATGAAAACCACCAGGGGGTGAGAGTCATTATGGTATGTGTGTTTAATGACATGTTTCCATTTTAGACGCCACGGGCTGACTGCTTTAGAAATTCTTAGTAAGTGCACTTCCATCTCCCCTCTACCCACTCCCTAATTTCTGCTGCTTAAACTATTTTTTACTTTGCCAGGCTTTACATTTGCTTTCTGTTCTGCAACCAGCCCTCACCTGGTCGCTCTTCTTACTTCTGTCCTTAACCAGATTGGAAGCCAACCACCAGTCATTCTAACAGTGTCTGTATTACTGTGTTGTTTTTTTTCGTTTGCATCATCTCTTAGTTGGCAGGATTTTGTCACCGAACACTACTTTCCCAAAGAGGGGCACAGCTGAGGGAGAGGGGCACCCACGTTTCTGACTCGGACATCTGGGAGGTGCTCTTCAATGAGATGAGATATTGGGGAAGGTGAGGCTGGGAGATGACGCCCGGGGGACACCCAAGGGAGACGTTTTGTGTGCGACTGTCTGCAGGAGTCTGAAGCTTGGCGGGAACTTGTGGACTGGATGTGTAGACTGGGGGTCATCTGCACACAGGTGAAGGTTAAGGCCACGGCACACACATCACCCCTATGGTCCGGAGGACATGAGCAGAGGAGGAACAAATGAGGAGGACATTGAGAAGGAACAGGTCAGAGATGTAGGTGACAGCCAACAGAAGGTATGAGGGGACATGAACAATACCAAGAGCGGAGTTTCAAGAAGAGAGGGCAACCACGTCCGATGCTGCAGGAAGGCCACTGGTGGCCCCGTCAAGAGCCATTCAGTGGCATCAGGGGCGGGGCCAGGTTTCAAGGGGTGAGGAGCCAAGGGAAGCCCTCAGCTGTGCTCACTGGGAAAGCTTTGATCTCTGTCCTGCCCGCATTCTGAGGCTCACGCTTTTTGGAAGTTGCTAGTTCTCCCCTTGTTTTGCCTAAACAAGGCCGTGGCTTTCGGTGTGTCTCCCTTCCCCGGGGGGCTGAGCGCACGGTGTCTGCTGTGCTCTCTGTGTCCCCCGTCCTGCTCAGTGTCCAGTCCGCCTCACGGCCTCCTTGGTTGCAGAGGGACAGCTCTCCGAGCTCCGGGACCTGGCCAGCTCCAGGCTGCACCGTGTGCGGTCCTCCTGGGAGCGACGCTGGAGCTCTCCAAGCCCAGACGCCACACACTCAGCACGTGTCCCTGCTGCCCCCACCATCTTCTCGCAGTCTCTCGGCCTCTTGATAAAATAACTGCAGAAGCTCAGAGCTGCAGGAGACCTCACATCTTCAGCCCCTGAAGGGGGCCATCGAGGGAGAGTGATTTGCCTACAGCCTTGCTGAGGGGGTCAGGATGGAAGCCACTGTTTCCGGCCCCTGTGTGAGCCTCTGGTCTGGAGATGTGGCCACCCTAGAGGTCTAGGGCATGAAGAGGTCCCCAATCTCTTTCACTCGTTCCCCCCTCACCCCCCCACCCAGGGATTGAGATGGACAGTGCGCTGTAGGAAGCCTCTCAAGACCCAGAGGTAGCCACGGGGCCCACTGGCCTCACCCCCAGTTTTAAGGGCCTCCTGTGGAGGTGGCCCTGGAGCCCTTCCCTGACCTCTCCCTCCCCCCTCTGCTGCCACAGATACAGAGGCCATGTTCCTGGTGTGGCCTCCTCCTTCGGTTCCACCTACGGCACCACCACCTTCAAGTACTTCCAGGACTACCGCAATGCAGCCATGGAGAAGAGCCACACCCACTTCTGCAAAGGTGGCCACTTCCCGACCATCTTCTCCCCAAGCCCCAGCCTCATGCAGAGTCACTGTGCCCGCTGGCTGCTCAAGCCCACCTACACCCGCTTCAACCTGGACAGTGACCGCTCCCTCGAGCTCACCCGCTTCTACCAGGTGGGCTGGGCCAGGGGAGACCTCTCACCCCCAGAGCCCCGATCTCCCCTCACCCAGGGGCTCCAGTGACTCTTGCCCCTGCTCCCCCACCACCGACGGGAGAGTTGGAGCCTTTGGGGATGTGCCCGCCCTCGCCTCTGCCCTGTGGCCTCTCGGCCCTGTGGACCCTTCCTTATCTCCTCCCTGAGTGAAAGGCCGAAAATTCATCCCCAAGACGAGCCATGCATGCACAAAGGGCCCACTAAGCGCCCACCTCGCTCCAGCCCCAAGTCTGCTCTCGCCTGGACATGCCCACCTGGAGCCAGGTGCCCACCTGACACCTCCTGCTCCACCGGCCTCTAAGGATGTGCCCCCAGTGGGCCTCAGCCCCAAACTGGACCCTAATTGCCCGGGAAGGAAGAGGCAAATGGAGGGGACCTGCCCACACCCCAGTGTTCTTGAATGGTTGCTCGGGCCTGGTGCAGACCTGTCCTTGCAGGCATGGTGCTTGGCTACCTCTGTGGGGGCCGGGCTCATCCTCTGCTTGGTCCTGGAAACCTCACTCTCACTCACCCCCTTGCAAACGTCCCTCCCTCCTGGTCAAGGACATGGGTGCACAGGGAGCTCCAGGGAGGGGACCGGTGGAGGCCGTCAGACTCCGAGGTGCTGGGGGGCCATCTCAGTGGGCCTGGGGAGGCCTTGCTCTCCATCTTGGCTCTCACTCAGAGCACGGTCCGTCCAGGAGGGAGGGAGAGGGAGGAAGAAAGACACGGAGCATACCCGTGCCACCTGCTGAGCCGGGCCTCGCCTGCCTCACCTCTGCTGGTCACTTGTCTCATTTACTCTCCATAGCGAAGCTGGGGGGGGGGGTGTCCTCATCCCCATTAGACAGATGAGAAGCCGGACCCAGAGAGGGCACCCCGCTGGGGACTCCTGGGGGCACCAGGGGAGACAGATACCCCCCCTGCTCAGGTACAGCCAGGCGGGGACTGCAGGTGCCCACGGTCACTCCTGCACACTCACCACCGGCCAACTCTTTCCCGGTCCCCTGTAGCTGGCACAGCAGCATCGACATCACTATCGAGACAAGACAGGCCTGGTGCCCCGGGTCCCCTACTTCGTGCTGCCTGTGGAGGAGCGCGAGCGGTACCCCATCCCCACCGACCTGTGAGTGCCTGCCTTCCCTCCGTCCATGCATTTAACAAACACATGTCCACAGGGCACCTGCCCTCAGCCAGGCATGCGGGCGCCCAGACTGAGAAATGAGTTAAGACCTTGCCCTCAAGCAGTGGTTCTCAACCTTCTGGCCCTTTAAATACAGTTCCTCATGTTGTGGCCCAACCATAAAATTATTTTTGTTGCTACTTCATAACTGTAATGTTGCTACTGTTATGAATCGTCATGTAAATATCTGATATGCAGGATGGTCTGAGGCGACCCCTGTGAAAGGGTCGTTCGACCGCCAAAGGGGTCGCGACCCATAGGTTGAGAACCGCTGCAAAGGGTCAGGGTTCTGGAAGCCTCAGGATGCTAGGAACCTAGCCAGATGCACTGGGAGTTTGGGAGCAAACACCTGAATTTTTGCTAGGCTGCATTGGTAGGCTTCCTTGCAATGGCAGCCAAACGCTGGTGCAGCGCCCTGAGCAGCAAGGAGCTGCTGCCCTCTGATGGACATGGAGGGTACTACCCAGAACAGGGAATCAGTGCCTGGACCCCAACCAGACTTGGAAAGTGTTCTCTTAAGGACTTGAAATAGCTTTCAAAGTCCAACCGTCCATATGACAAAATAGGAAAGTCCCTCAATGCCTGCACCTCACTGCTTTTGTCCGGGAGAGATGTTCCCCCTGCAAGATGATCGGGCACACGGTTCCTCACTCTCCCTCCTGATGCCCAGGCAGGGAGATCAGAAGTCTGTGCCATCCAGGTGTCATGTGGGGTAGGGGGCATCAGGAGGTCACCGGGCAGATCTTGGCTTTCTAACTCCATTCTGACCCCTTGCTTACCTCACAAGCTCTGAGCCTGGCCATCATCATTGTTGATAAAGCAGCAACTCTTTCCATAGAGGTTCTCTCTGCAATACAGATGAGCTCATTTTATAAATAGGAGCTCTGAGGCTTAGCAGTAGTCTTGGAAATGTGTGCCAGGTGGCAAGTCTGGTGGGAGGCAGAACCTGGAGGAACCCAGGTCTCCTGATGCCAACTCTAGGGCCCCGGGTTAGCCATCTCCTTGGGGTGGCTCTGAGTCAGTCCAAACCTGAAGACAGTGTGGGGCCTTTCCTGGAGTCAGATCTCCTCTTGAAACCACTCTGGGCAGGATTTTCACCCCCCACAGCTGTGGGGATCCCAGGACACCCCAGCTTTATTTCTTCTCCAAAATGCCTGGCAACCTGTCCTGCTGCTGATGGCTTCATGCCCAATACAGAGGCCCACCCAGGTGGTAGGGAGTGAGAGGGTCAGTGTCTGCATTCAGCCCTTTCCTAGATTGCCTCCTGGCCTTCCATGAGTTTCATCACCACCAACACCATCATTGCCATCATCACCACCACCACCATCACCAACACTATCATCATTGTCATCATCACCAGCACCAACACCATCATTGTCATCATCACCAGCACCAACACCATCATTGTCATCATCACCATCACTACCATCACCAACACCATCACCATTACCATTTCTTATAACATTTGTTGAGTGTCTGCTCCTTGTCCAGCATTATGTTACGTGCTTTGTATACATTGCATCATTTACTCCTCAACAGAAAGCTAAGAGGGAGGTACCAACATCAGTTTGTTTGATATGTGTACACTTCTAGCAAGAGTTGGGCCAGAAGCCATCCCAGGTCTGTCTGACATCCACGTCGTCACTCTTAGCCACTCTACTGTTGTGCAAATATAAGTTATGTCAAGTGCAGGGTGATGTCACATGTTAAGCTGATGAGCGCCCAGCAGGGTCAGGGTCACCGTGGGCTGGGAAATGGGCAGCTGGGGCTGTGGCTGGGCACTCTCACCCTCCCTCCCTGGCATAACACTGACGTTGTCTTCACCCCCAGGCCTCCTCTGAGCGCGAAGAATAAGTGGCACCTTTTTAGAGTCTCCCCCGAGAACCGGAAGGTCTACCAGACGTTCCCGTCCGGGAAGAGGGTCTCCTACCAGGAGCGGCAGAGAAGAGACGCCTACTTTGAGTTCAGATCGTGATGCCCGAGAGCCGTGGCCTTAACTGGGCTGGCTCTTGGGAATAAAATCTCTACCATGACCATCCCACAGTCCTCTCCTCTGAGCCCCAGGGGCACGTGGCCGCAGCAGGGCAGTAACTGAGGATCACGTGGCACTAGGTCTTCAGGGCTGTGGAAAGCTCAGCCCAAGGGGTTCAAGCCGAGATAAAGTGGTGCCCGGGGACCTGCTCACCCACGTCTCCCCCTGAGCTGAAGGAGGTAGAACTGAGAACTTCAGGGCTCCTGAGTCTCAGGTGCAAAAATACCTTTCACCCGCCTCCACTGGTGTCATCGAGGAAGCCCCGTTAGCCCATGTCTGAGAATGAGGGTGAGGGGACCTCAGACAGTGGCACTGGGTGTCATCTGCAAAGGAAGCTCTGTCCGGGCCCTGGCCCAGCATTGTTTAGTCCACACAATAACGTGTAAGAGAAGTGAAGTTATTGATAAAGACACCGTGGCTCAGAGACGTTGCCCAGGCTACACAGCTTGGAAATGATACCGTCAGGGTTTGAACCCAGGTCTGACCCCCAAGTCCTGGTTTTTCCACTGCACATCCTCCCTAGGGTCCCTGTGGAGGCTGAGGGCCAGGGGGTGACGCAGCCCTTGGGATCCCAAAGGACTCCGTGGTGCCCGGGAGAAACGCACCTCCCTGTGTTCTCCGCAGACTGGCATGGACAGGCTGGTTTGCCATCTCCCCACGGGACAGGAGGGGGAGACCCAGGACGGAGCCACTCTTCAAGGAATCTTGATGTTTCAGGAACCTCTGGGCCAGAAGTGGGCCCTGGGAATGGGTTCTGAGGCCACATGCCTGAGGTGGCCTGGGAGGGCCAGGGTCCGGAGTGCCTGCTCTCTCCAGGCTGCTGCTTTCCACCTCCTGGGAGGCCGCCTGCCTGGGACAGGGGACAGGATGTGGGTGACAGCCCCTCAGTGGACAGGATCTGGGATGGGGCCTCCGGCCAGGTGTGTAACCACAGGATTCCTCCAACATTCCAGGGTCCCTGGATTTGATCAAGGGACTCCAACCAGCAACAGGGCCCTTATTACCCATGAATAGTGAGACAGGACCTGAAGGCAAAGGGACCACAGCAGGTTCAAGTACAGAGGGTGGAACCGCCCTTCCTGAGAGCCAGCATTTAGACCCCTCCCCCAGGACAGTGTAAGTAAGAAAAACCATGTTCCCACCAGATAGGCATCTAACAGCTCTCAGAGACCCCAGAGGGGCTCCTCCTGTGTCCCGGGGTCCCTGACCAGCTGCACCCCAAAGGGTCCCCGTGGGGGCCAAATTCATTCCAGGGCTTGGCCAAAGAGCAAAGCAAATAAACCCTGAATTCTGGTCACACACTCTCACATCCCAAGGGCGCCAAGATGTCTTCTCCCTCGACCAGGGCTGGGAAGCCGGGCGCCAACTGGAATGAGCGCTATGAGCACCTCTCTGTACAGGCTGCGTGGAGAGGTGCGAGGAAAGGGGTGGGGGTAAGGGGTGGGGGGCTCCAGTGAAGGGAGGGAGGACGCATCTCTTCCTGGTGGACTTCATCCCATCTGGCCTGGCCCTGCTCGACGAAGGCTGGGGTTTGAAGCCTGCCCCCCAAAGCTGGCCATTCCAGCTTGCTTGGCGTCAGCGGCGAACTTAAGCCCTGGAATGAGCAGATCTTAATAAAAAAGATTTCTATGTGACCCTGCCTTCAAAAAATGATGAACTGATGGCAAAGAAAAGGCTTTTACTTTGCTTTATTAAATAAACAATATTCTGTAAGTGAGGGCGGGGACAGGACAAAGTCATATTTTTAATCAGAGGCCCCTGGAGCCTGAAAAGAGTTGGATTCCAGTCGAGTGTCCCCTCGGAGTCCCAGGTCAGGAATTTGTGGCCACATCAGCATCCCCAGAAGTGGATCCGAAAGGAGCTGAAAGAATCCATGAGCTACTTGGAGCCTGCAGGTCTAAGGCGCCTCTGACTTCTGGGCTCACGGCAGTCCTAGCGGCATCCTCCCGTGCCCACCTCGCGTCCCTTCTCTGAGTAATGGCCAATTCGCAGCTCTCCCAAGCCAACCCAGCCTTCTTTGAGCAACTCTGCGCATCACTAGAATGCAAAGGGCGTTAGAACCTGGTGGTGCTGGAACCAAGGAAGAAATGGGAGAGATTCCAAGAAAAACTCAATGTGGACAGGATTCTGGCCTCAATTGTGTGTGGAAGGAGAGGAATTACCCTTGGGTGGGGTGGTCCCAAATGTGGACCCTCTTACAGGAAGTCTGCCCAAGCCACAGCCCCCGGCAGCCACGCTGGAGTGGAGAGCCTCTGCTCCATCCAGGCTGTTAGAAGACGAGTGGGCACCTGACCTGAGCTGGGCCAATTGCGTTCTCTCTCTGCACATTTGGAATCACAACTGAAGGTCATTACTTAGGAGTCACTGAGGGTCATTCGAAGCCAAGGAGATGTAAACTTGACCACTGTGGGGAGGCCGTATTTGGCCCCCTGTCTGACAAAGCAGAGATTGCTGGTTTGCATGTAGAGCTAAGGATGGAATTGCTGGGGAGAGAGGCAGAGACCAGGCACTGCGAAGTCCCGGGTTCCTGACCGGTGCTCCCTGAGGTCTAGGTGTCCGTCCTTTTTTTTATTGGTTTGTTAAATAGTTTTGAATGGGCATTCTTTCTTGCCATCAAATCACCTAGACTACGAGACCGAGGGCAGAATAGGACCCAGGAGCAGCTGATGCAGGCAGAGATGCCAGCTCCACAGGGTGCCTAGCAGGCTGCCTCTGGGACGGTGCGTCTCTCATAACCGGAAGGCGCCAAACAAGCTTGTGCAACACGCCAGGGAAATATGGAGATGGCTGATTCTCTCCAGGTGGCCATTAAGGACCCTTCCTGCCCAAAACAAGGTTTGGAAATGCTTGAGCTCTTCTCTGAGCTGCTCCACCACCAGAATCTTCACACCCCTTGTGCACCCCCAGCTCCTAGTGACCCCTGGAGGTTGGGGGAGGGGGGAGGAGAGAGGACTAGCAGTGGCAAAGGCAACTCCCCAGGTCAGTCCTAGAGCCCCGTGGGCATTGGGAGCAGCACCCAGAGGTGCCGGCTGTAGGGGAGCAGCACCTGAAGTTGGACCCCGCACATAATCTGCAAAGCCTGGAACGCAGTCCTCCTCTCACCTTGTAAAAAACTGCTCCCTGGCTCTTTCCAGCTTATCTCATTTCTCAGAAGTGCCAGTATGACCCCCCTGGGAAGACAGAGGTGCCCCACTGGCCGAAGGGAGCTGGGGGGCCCTCCCTGTACCCCACTATGCTGGGCATACTCCACCCCATCCCCACTCCAGAACACCTTACTTCATGAAGTCTGGAGCCTTGTTCATCGCGTGTTCAAACTCTGAGAACGACAGCATGTTGTCATTGTCCAGATCCGACTCGTTCAGGACCTGGCCGGGGAGGGGGAGGAGCAGAGAGGAGTCAGGTTGAGAGAGTGAGATGGGGGCTCAAGGGAGGGGGGAATCCGGCATGCAGAGGCTCCCTGCCAGGAGCTTCACACGTCCCAGAGTCCCTGACCCTGTGGGGCAGGAATTCTCCTGCCCCTGCTGCCACCCCACCCCAGACAAGGACATAGACGTGCAGAGAAATGAGGTCATGTGCCCTGAGGTCTAGGACCTGGTGGGCTGGTCTCACATGGGAAGAGCTCTCTTGGTGCCTCCAGCACAACGTTAGAGTGAGAATGAGTATGGGGGAACAGGGTGACGTCTACCCCACCCACTCCTGCCATCCAGTCACAAGCAGGGGCTCTGCACTGCAAGGGGCCCAGTTGGGTGGAGGAGGCAGTGATGACCCTCCAAGGTTTTAGTTTTGCTTCTAGTTTCCGTCTGAACCAAAAGCACTTGAAGGTCCTCATGGTCTTAGGACAAGTGGACCCACGCCCTGTTGGGTTCGTGAGGCTGTCTTCATGTCCTGCCACACTTTGGACTGTCACTCCAGGACATCTGGCCATTATGTGATGCTGGATCATGTGGGGAAGGGGACAAGGTAATGTATTCATTGGATGACAAGGTGATGTATTCATTGGATGCCAAGCTGCTGTTGGGCCACCTGCCTGCAGTGTTGATAAGGAGGACCCTTGGAATGGGTGGCTTGGGCATACTGTTCTGGGGACCCTGGAAGGGAGTCATGGAAGGAAGTCCTGATCCTGGAGGAAAGACAGAAAGTTGGGGGGTAGTTGCCTCCAGCCATGTACCCAGCCCTCAGGGCACCTCCCTGCCTGCCATCGGGGCCTTGGGTGCTGGCCTGTCCCACCCAAACCTGTGCAGCCCAGGCACACACGTGGCTCGTGAGGTCAGTCAGCAAGTCCTCTGACACGTCATCGCTGTTGAGCAGTCGGAGAACAATCCTCTGCAGGTCCTCCTCATCAATGAAGCCATTCTCATTAAAATCTGCAAAGAGGAGGCAGGGCCTGAGAGCAAGGAGGCACCAGCCAGGACCCCACAGACTCCCATAGCCTGTGGGATGCTGCAACCCAGCTGTCCCAGGTGGGCCTAGAACTTGGCACTCAGTAAGACTGGGCAGGCCTAAGGAATGGGCACTACAGCAGCTGCAGATGAAGGTGGTGCTTAATCTATCTATCTATATAAAAGGCTAATATGCTAAGTGTCCATCTGGGTAATGACATCACGTAGCAACACCCGGCTTCCTCTCCCTAGCGACTAGCCTCCTTGGAGTTTCTTCAGCCCAGGAACACAACTTGCTTTATAGCCAAGTGGAAACATTTTACACTGTAACCAAATGTCTGTGAAGCATTTTCCCGTGCCTCATCTCATTTGGTCCTCACAGAAGTCCTGGAATAAGTAGATAGGAGACTTGGTGACCCAAGGTTACAAGACTAAACACAGGCAGCCTCTGCTCTTAACCACTCATAACTGTTATTGTAACAAAGTGCCCAATGTTAGCTGTCATGTGACCATCTACATTCCCCAGTCTGCCCTACAGCTAGATGTGGCCACATGACTGAGTTCTGGCCAATGACATACAAGAAGGGGGGGCACAGTCAACTTCCAGGAATGTCTTTAAAAAGGTGTAACCCTGTGACAATGCGGCGGCTTTGGGAATGGAGGATAAAGCAACAAAAGAGGAGGAGCCTGGGTCCCCAACATTACACAACCACCGTGGGCAACTGCCTCTGGAATTCTCCATACTAGAGAAAAAGTGTGCAGCTGCCAGAGATCTTGGGGGCTATCTTGCATAAGCTACTTGGGGTTCCCTGTCATCTGCCACCAAATTTAATCCTAACGAATTAATTACCCAAGCCTCAGTTTCCTCACCTGTAAAATGGGTAATAGCAGTACCTCCACACAGTTGCTGTGATGATTAAATAAGAAAATACAGGGAAGTCAGCTGGCATGGGGTTTGGGATATAGAAGATGCTTATTAGATATAATAGAGGTTCAATGCTCTATCACTTGATGATTCTTAAGTACCAAAGAGAATGCAAACCTTGGAAACGGTGTAATATTCTGCTTTGAAGAATGACAGCTAGAGCTATATGGGGCCCAGAATGGAGGAGTGAGTTTGCTGATGTCACAGGACCCTTCAGTGGTAGAGCCAAGACTTTTGTCCCTGTTCCCCACGGCAGGATACGGATGTGGCAGTTGCAACTAACCAGCACCCTCACCGAGCAGGCAGCTCCCCCCGGCTGGGTGTTTGTCAGCCTCAGGGACGGGAGGCTGAGGCCCAAGATGCTCCCGAAGTCTCCCCCTGCACAGCTCTGCCATCGGACACCATGGGTGATGGCTGCGAGCAGGTGGAGGGAGCGGAGGGGCTGTCAGCAGGCTGAGGCAGCGAGCCACCGCAGTGACATTGCACTGCTGGGGAGAAGCTGTGCAGCCTCTCCCAGGGACCCCGCAGTGTCCCAGGCGTCCAGCTGGCCCAGCTCCCATGTGCAGAGACTGCAGCAAAGCGACATGGTTTTGGTCCTAAGCCATCTGGAAACAAAAGCATGTGCTGGAGTAAAATGTAGCCCTGGACAGTTCCCCTCCTTTGGGGGTGCAGCAGCCTGGGAAAGGGCTGGGGCGGGATCTCTAGGCCGCTGGCCAGTCCCTGGGGCCTCAACAGCCTCAGGACCTGCAGCCTTGAGCCACTTGGGGGGTGGGGAGTGGGGGGCTTCCTCTTGCTGTTTCCCAACAAATGGCAGATTAGAGAGCTGGTGCGGTTGGGGCTCAGCCTTCAGGTCACCCCAAAACATTCTTACCATCATCATTCCAATCTCTCTGTCATATTATCCTTGCAATCTACAAAGTACTTTTGCAAAAATTAGCCCATTGGATGGAGTCAGACAGGGCGCACTTTCACTATTTTATTCCCACGAGAACTGAAGTTGCCTTCCTGGCTCCTCCCCAGCTACCAGCATCCCTCCTGACTGTGTCAGGTCCTGGGAAGCTGCGGGAAGATCTGCCACTGGCGCTCTGGCACCTGCCTGAGGGTAATTCACACCCAGTGGAAGCAGGTGCTGATGGGAGCAGGGAGGCAGTGCTGGGATGCTGGTCTCTAACAGGTAGAAAATCTCCCCAGAGATGCAAAGGGGGAGAATTGATCAGCTGGAGGCCAGGAGTGTCCCTCAAAGCAGAAACGGGGCCCAGGTATGTCCCAGGTAGGTGTGGCTGGCCCTGCTGGATTCTTGACCAATAGCCATGCTTACAAAGAACTGCAATTCTTGTTCAGGACGACGTGGTCAGCTTAAAATATTCAGCTTTCTCCCTTGTAGTTATGCGTAGCCACCTGGCATCCTTCTGGCCATAGTAGTTGGGCGGGGCTCCCAAGAAAGTTTGCTAAGGGAGAGTGGACTTAACCGTGCCTTCGAATGTCCATTGTGTCCGTATCCTTTCTTCCATCCCCTTTTCTTTCTGCTGGAATGAAGGTGAGATGCCTGTAGGTAAGCAACCATCTTGTGATTGGGAGGACCAGTCTCAGACTAAAGATGGCCAATCAGGAGGCTTGAAGGCGCAGGGCTCTGGGTTACTTCCTGGACATTCCCTGGCTCCACACTGCCTGGCTCCATGATGGTTTTTTTGTTTTGTTTTGTTTTGTTTTGTTTTGTTTTGTTTTGTTTTGTTCATAACTGAATGCAGTCCTAACTGAGATTGAGACAGTCAGTCAGAGCAACAGTTCTCAAATTCTGCTCCACTTTAGCATCACCCAGGGAGCTTTTTAAAAGCCCACCAAACGGGGCCTACCCATCACCGTTACATCAAATCTGCAGCAGGGCCCAAGCGTCCGTAGGTCTTGAAAGCTCCCCAGGTGACTCCAATATGCATCCATGTCTGCAAACCAGTGGGTTAGAGCTTCTTAAACTTGAAGGTACAGAGGAACCACCTGATTCAGTGTGTGTGTGTGGGGGGGGGGGGTGGTGGTGGGGAGGGCGAGAGTCTATTTCTAACAAGCTTCCCAGCAATGCTGACGCTGCTGGTGCATGGGCCACACTTGGAGTGGCAAAGGGTTGGAGCACTGAGTTGGGTCTTTGGACTTTGGCTAAGAGTGATCTCCACAGCCATTACCATCCTCCTCTTGTCCTTCCTGTCTCCTTCTCTTTTCCCTTCTATTTTTCCCTCTTCTTCCTCCTTCACTTGCTGTCACCACCTCAATATATCGAGCAGCTACCACGTGCCTGGCACCAGGCTCAGAGATCCACGTGCCCCACCTCTAATCCTGCTGACAGCTGTGTACGGTGACAGATCTCTGAGTCCAGGGTTTGCCTGGGTATATCTGATGAAGCCGGCGTTTATGGGTCCCTAGGCATCTCTCTGCAGAGCTGATGTGTATGAGGGCTTTGCGCATTTTGTTTTTGTATTTGAGCCCGAGGAGGAAGGAAACCATTGGAGGGGAACCGGAGAGGAGGGTGGAGGAAGACACAGGACAGCGTGGGGGACAGGTGGTGTCCGCCCCTGATCTGATCTGAGGCACTCTGCCTGACCTCTTGGGAGTGAGGGCATTCTCCCCACTTCTGAGCTGCACACAATTTAGCTCCTGTGCCTTGAAGCCTGAAGAGAATCGGCTGCTCTTCTGGTTCCCTGAAGGTTTAAGCGGTTTTGTTTGTTTTGCTCTGGAAACCATGGAAAGACAGCGGAGGCAGACATCTCTGGGGACCTCTGCCCAGCCTACACTTTGCCATCTCGGAGAAGTGTCCCCACCCCCAGCCTCGGCAGCCACGTCTGTTCCTGCGACTCTGCTTCTTCTTGGCCGAGGCTGATTGGACAAGGCTGATCATCTACCCCAGGGGTAGCTGCATCACTGGTTTGGCTGAGCCCATCAGCATCTCCTGGGAACAGGGAAATGAGAAGGGATGCTTGTGGCTAGTCAGAGCGAAGCCCAGAGGCCAGGTGTGTGTGTGTGGGGGCGGGGGGGGGGAGGCAGTTCAGTCATCTTCAGCCCATAGGGTCAGAGGCATAAAGACCAGATTTGCAGAAAGAGAAAGTGCACAGAGAGAAGCAAGGGTGAGAGATTAGGCAGCCATAGAGAGAAAGGAGAAAGTCTCACCTCCTGACCATCTGCCAAATATCCCCCCCGCCGCCCCCAACCCAAATATCTTTTCTGCTCTGTTCATTCTTTCCTCTCCTCCTGAGACTCTAATTGATTTATGTGAGACCTTTCTATGGCCCTATGTGTCCCTGAGGCTCTAGCGCATTCCTTCTTTCTCTTAACATTTTTCTATTTTTCAGATTAGATTATATTTCTATTGATCTATCTTCAGGTTTGCTGACTCTTTCCTTTGATTCTCCTGTGAAGCCGTCCAGTGATTTTTATTTCAGATATTTTATTTTTTAGTTACATATTTTCCACTGGATTCTTTCTTGCCGTTTCTATTTCTCTGCTGAGAATTTCCATGTTTTTATTCATTGTGAACATACTTTCTTTTATATCATTGGGCATGGTTATGATAGCTGTTTTAAGATACTTATCAGCTAGTCCAAACATCAGGGTCATGTCAGAGCCAGTCTCCATTCTTGAGAATGCATCAATTTTTAAAACAAGTTTTGTATATTGACTAATTTTGGATCGTATGTTGGACATTATAAACACTTGGTTGTGGAAATTCCATATTCTGTTATATTCCTCCAAAGATTGCTGCATTTTTTGTTTTAACAGGCCATTGGTTAGACTCAAACTGCTCACCCTGTCCCATAGGGTCCCTGTTAAAATGCAGTGGCAGCTCCCATCTCAGTTCAGTTCTCTTACCCTCACCTCAGCTGCTTGGAGTCTGCCTGTGGACATGTGATGTAGCGGTAAGGAGGCGATTTAGGCACAGCTCTTACACAAAACGTGGGCCCCCTTTCTCTGGCTTTCTTCTTTCATGGACTCCCCCTTCTTTTCATTTTTCAGGGGGAAAGTGCCCCCACTTCTCTGATTCTTCACACCAGAAAGGGTGCAGAGTTTCTGTCAGTCCTGCATGATGCTACTCATGGAGGCCCACCTTCAGGCTAAAAACGTTTTCTTTTTTTAAAGGCAGGGGAGGGGGACCATCAAGTGTCATTTCTTCCTTTCAAGAGTCAGCCCCCGCTAGAATCGATTTGCTTTTGGTAGCTTTCCAGTGCCATCAAGTAGTTATTTACTATATTTTATTTAGAGTTTTTGAGCGCTCTCTGTGGAAATGACTGTAATAGGTGCCTACTCAGCCCTTCTCAGTAGGGCAATCTGTGACTGTGATTGAGCCTACTGGATGCTGACCCTGAGGGCAGTGTCAGCAAATATAGGATAGGATGCAAACATAGCAGTAAGTCCTTTTCATAGATGAGAAAACTGTGTCCTCACAGGTCCACCTGGCCTAAAACTCTTCCACTTCATCCTACCCAAGTCCACTAGGGTGAGGCAGGACTAAGATGGCGTCTGCCGTGTGGAGGAGCTGGCAGGGATAGGAGGCAGGTGAGGTGCCAAAATGTATAAGCCTAAATGAATACGTCCTTTGGGGCCAAGGAATGGTCACAATGAGCTTAAAGCCTTGAACATGGTCTGTTTGAAGGCTTCCCAAGATTTCTTTGTTTCTTTCATTCTGATTCCTTTTGAGAATGGCAGGCAACCTCCGCCAGGAAGAAGCAGAGTCGCAGGAACAGACATGGCTACAGAGGCTGGGGGTGGGGACACTTCTCCGAGATGGCCTGCTGAAGGGTGGAAGTTTTGCAGAGCCTATGGCTACCCAAGACAAAATCAGAGACAAAAAAGGTCATAGGGCCTCAGAGTGATTTGTCTCAACTTCGTCATTTAGAAAAGTGAAATGATTTGCCCAAGATTGCTCACTCATTTAATGGCTGAGTTTCAGTGTTCAAATCTCTTACTAGTAAGTTCTACAAAACAAGCAAAACTGCTTTATACCCATAATGTAATTTATCTCTATCTCTATCTCTATCTCTATCTCTATCTCTATCTCTATCTCTATCTCTACCTCTATCTCTCTCCTGCCCACACCAAGATCATGAAATATCAACACCAATAACCATTTGTTTGCCTCTGATGACATAGAGGAAAATGTATCAATCCATTGGAATAATAACTCTCAATTCTTTTTTAAAAATCTACAGTCTGGGCAAACATGGTAATACTCTTAAATACCCAGTAAACCCCAATTAACACCATCCCACCAATACACGGATGTTGATGGATTCCAGACGTGGTATTTACTCTATGGCACGTCCCCCCTCAGCACTCAATCCCCCACAGCACTCACCGTAGATGCGAAAGGCGTACTCGATCTTCAGGCTGGGGCAGGCCTGCTCACTGAACACGGACGCCATGCCCAGCACGTCCTCAAAGGAGAACACGTCGTTGTGGGAGAACACCCTGCAGATTCGGTCTCTGAAAGGGTTGGCCTGTGGGTGGGGAAGACGAGGAGGAGTTCTACCAACGTCAGGTTCGTGCCTCCCTGAGCCTTACTTACCTGACAGTGTAATGAGTTTGAGAGGAAAATAATAGCAACAACTAAATATTGGAGTCAATGAGCTAGGACCAGCCGTGGGCAAACTACGGCCCGTGGGCTGGATCCGGCCCGTTTGAAATGAATAAAACTAAAAAAAAGAAGACCGTACCCTTTTATGTAATGATGTTTACTTTGAATTTATATTAGTTCACACAAACACTCCATCCATGCTTTTGTTCCGGCCCTCCGGTCCAGTTTAAGAACCCATTGTGGCCCTCGAGTCAAAAAGTTTGCCCACCCCTGGCTAGGACCGTCAGAGAGGATACGGGATGATAGAGCAGGCTCAGCATCACTCCTCCCCAGTCATCCCCTCCTGCACAAACCTTCCAAAGGTGTCATTCTTTTTTATGGTTACTAATTTTTCTCCATTTTTTTGTATAAAACTTTGAGAATACCAAAAACAAAATAAAGAATGGGATACAAATGGTTTGTAATCCACTCTCCAGTGTTAGCCACTGTCAACGTATGGATGTAGAGGTCAGCCAGGCCTGGGTTTAGGTCCTGGCTTCACTATTTGCTAGTGAGTGACCTCAGCTTCGACAAATTACATAATCTCCCAGAGCCTAAGCTTTCTCACCTACAAAACAGGGTGAGATAACACTGAATCTACCTAATGGTTTTGTGGTGAGGATTAAACAGCAGAATGACAGATAAATACCACTCAACAAATGATAACTATTAGTTATTACCGAACTACTATACATATCAACAATGTTCTCTTTTAAACCAAACTATTTCTCAAATTATGAGCCCCATGTGAGTCAGGGTCATGTGATTTTAGGAACCCCTGGTGTCCCTGACCTGGGCCTGCCCAGGGGCATGCGGCAGAGGGCCCTCTGACGCCTGCCCGAACCACGGGGTTCTGAGCAAACACCCAGCTCAGAGGCAACTCAGCAGATATCCACCCAAAAATGAACTCAGTTTCTTCTGACTCTTCAAGGTAAAAGTGACTCATCTGAACAGTGAGTCAGAGAATATTTTGAAAATGAGACTTTTGTTGTTGAACACATGTGTTGTCACCTAGAAAAAATGCTGCAAACCTGCGAACATTAGACACAGATTTTTAAAGTCTGTTTGAAAATCATCCAAATGAAGAGGGTCAGAGGGCTTTGAGTCCATTTGTTAAAAATATGAAAACGCGCCCTGGCTGGTTTGGCTCAGAGGATAGAGCGTCGGCCTGAGGACTGAAGAGTCCCAGGTTTGATTCCGGTCAAGGGCATGTACCTGGGTTGCGGGCACATCCCCAGTAGGGGGTGTGCAAGAGGCAGCTGATCAATGTTTCTATCTCATCGATGATTCTAACTCTCTATCCCTCTCCCTTCCTCTCTGTAAAAAATCAATAAAATATATATAAAAAAAATATGAAAACGCAATGCTTTCCATTTAGCTTGTAAAGAGCCACTGGCTGACATAGAGACGATGGGCATCTACTAGCTTAACTTCAATAAAAAGCCCTTCATTGGTGGATGAGACTGGTAATGAGTACCATGATTGAATACAGCCAACACCACACCTCTTGTCTTTGGATTAGCTCTGACAGCCATAAAAAATAAACTCAGCTAGAACCAGACCTCCGAATGGCTCTGTGTCAAAGGTTAAAGCAAGATTTCACAGCATAATGAAGCCCATCAACCACATTGCTTTTCCTTACACTATGGTCATTAGCTATAAGCCAACGATTAAATTGTGGGTGGGAGAAATTTTGTTATATAAAATTTTGCTTTATAAAATAAAATGTTTTATGTAATATGGTACTTATGTAAAATATCTTAACATATTTTATGTAATCTTTAGCTTTGATAAGTTAACATGGGTATGATAGTAAAGGCACATCATTTGTAGATAACATATGTATATTATGGGTGCACGCTCCACATTTTCTTACTGCTGGGATGCATGGAGACCGCTGATCTGGACGGACCCCTCAGACCTCAGAGGTGAACGTGCAGCCTGGAGGAGGAGAGGGACTTGTCCAAGGTCATCAGCCTAAGACCCAGGTCTCCTGAGTCTGCCTGGCACTGTTTCCCCCATGGTGCCTCCTGGCAAATACACATCAGAGAAAAAGATGATGATGGAGGCAGAGCATGTGACCTTTAAAATGTGAGAAACCTTGGAACTAGAACCATCTTCAAATTTTTACTTTAATTTTAAAAAAAAACTTTTTTTGACACAAAGCACAGAAACAGCCTAAATTGAAGTCCAGGGAGTAGCCCGCGCCTGTGAGAACTCTGTCTGCTGGGTGGTGACTGTCGATACAAATGTGAGCAGCACTGCAGGAGGGCAGGAGCAACTGCTGTGGGAGGGAGAAGCCACGAGGACAAGGTGAAGGCCACAAGGAGCCACTGGGCTGGGGCTCGACAGAGGAGCAGGGGACCCTGTTCCCGAGAGGCCGGGTCACAGAGCTCTCCATCCTCTCGCCTCCACACCCCTGGAGGCCAGGGAGGGCTGGCGGACACCTCCCAGGTGGGTGTCCCGGGCCTGTCTCTGTTCCAACAATGGCAGCTCCTCTCTCCCGGAGGCTCCCTGCCTCATCTCTCCTGGGAGGGAGATGTCAGGGCACGGACTTCCACTATGATGAGATGTCCTTAGCACAGACGCAGCTTCATGCAAAGGGATGCCAGCGGTGCTGCAGGGAGGGTTTCTAAGGGCCCAAGAGCTGCTACCTCCGTGCCTTGCCCAGCTCTCTATCCTCAGCCAATGCCAGCTCAGCCGGCGTCCTGGGCTCCAGCCCAGCCACCAGCACCCAGAACAGCTGGGAAGAGGCAGGGGAGGGAGCGAGGCTCACGAGTGATCCCAGTGCCCGTGTACTGTATTCCGGATTTTTGTGGCTATTGTTTTAACAATCTGAAGTCTGAACCAATAAATTCCAAGGTCTAACCAGAGTTACGGCCTGCGTTCACAGTCACACCCGTGGAGACGTCTTCAATCCTCCAGAGGAGGAAGAAGATGACAACTGACAAAGCAACGCTTCCCTTTGAGGAATAGCGTGCACCCTGGTGTGCAGGCATTCTGAACAAGAGGATATAAACACGTCGGCGTGGAGATTTATGCAGGTAACTCAGTAGTGCAGTCTCCATCGAGGCGATAAAACCAGAGACGGCGAATATAAACCCCAAATGCTGGGGACTTTTTTTTTTTTTTTTGGAAACAGAAACTACAGTTTGTTGATAATAAAACCATGACAGCCCCTGCCAAAAATCCAAAAGTTTTTCCTTAAAGATCTTCTCAAAGTTAATGAACAAGAGATTTGATTTGAAGATGAAAGTCAGAGGGAAAATATTTGGACTTAGCTTAAAAATATCTCCTCTCCATTTCCCCAGCTAGCATGTAGTCAAAAAGAGCGTTTGACAGTTGCTGGAAAAAATGCACACAAAAATACGCTTGTGACTCAATAATGACGTCCTTGACGCACTTCGATTTTTAAGGTCTCCTTAAAAAAAAAAAATCAAACGGTGTCATTTCATTTAAAATGGCTCATTGCTGAGAAAGCTCTCAATTTTTAGTGTTCCTTATTTTTGAATAATGTTTTATTTTTGTTCATTTTGTCTGCTACCAACTCTTTTTTAGAGGATACGATGAGTGTTTATATTTTTTAACAGATGTAGAGCAGCTGTCAAGGGAAGGAGTGGATGGAGGTATCTGCTGGGGGGGGGGTACAGAGGAGGCCAGCCCCTCCTAGGTCCTGAGTGGAGGCCTCGGGTTACTGGGGGAAGTGCTCCCCGAAAGGCCCCTCATGGTTTTGTGCAAGATTGGGCGAGCAACCATTGACAAAGCTACAAATAGGCTACATATGTTTAAGGAAGTAGAGACAAGCATGATGAGGAAAACTATAAACCCACCGTCAAGAAGCTCAGTAAAACCCAAGTAAAGGAGAAGGAAGTTGAAGAAAACCATACCACGGCACAGCAGAATCAAATTGCTAAAAGCCACTAGTAAAGAGAAAAATGTTTCAGGAGTGAGGAGGGGATAAAATGATAATAGATTTCTTCTCAGAAACAAAGCAAGCCAAAAGGCAATGAAGCAATATCTTTAACTCTCTGGAACAAAACAAAACAAAAAAAGCTCTCATCCTATTGTTCTATACCCAGCTAAAATATCTTTGAAACCTAACGGCAAAAAACTTTTTCCCCCCTGACAAATAAAAGCTGAGTGAATTCATCAGCACCAGGCCAGAGCTAAAAGTATATTAAAAGTTAGTTCTTCAGGGAGAAGGAAAATGCCAGAAGAGAGCTTGGGTCTGCACAAGGAAAGGAGCACCAAAAATGATAAGTATGTGAGTAAATAGAGAACTTTTTCTCATTTTAAATTCTTTCAAAGAGACAAATCCACATTATAGCTGGAGATTTCGACTCCCCTCTGTCAGTAATTGATAAAAGGAGTAGAACATAAAATTATTAGGGATGTAAAATCCTCGAAAAGACCATCGGCCAACTTGAGCTACTTGACATTTTATGAATACTCCACCCAACACAGTAGTATACACTTTTTTTTTTCAAGCGCACTTGGAACATTTACCAAGATAGAGCGTCTGCTGCGTTTCAATAAATTTAAGGGGATTTAAATCAGACAAAGCATGTTTCCCAACCTCAACAACATTAAATTAGAAATAAATAACAGAAAGATATCTGGAACGCCCTCAAAGTCAAAGAAATCAGAAGGAAATTAGGAAATAATTTGAACTAAATGAAAATGAACACACAGCATATCAAAATCAGTGGTATTCAGGGAAAGCGGTGCATATATATACTACAAGGAAATGAACAGTATTGAATGAGTTCATTGGAGGAGAAAGGATTAAGTTTTTATTTAAACATTTAAAAGGTCCCTCACTGGGAGAAAACAGAGGGGTCAGGAATTCCAGGTCTGTCTTGGGTGGAGTCCCTTCTAACCCTGGGCTCCTGGGCTACTTGCACCTAAGAAGTGGCTGCCCCTGGGGACATGAAAAAGCTTGTCACCAGGGGCAGCAGCTGGGAAGCCAGAGGTGGATGGAGCCTCTGGGCTACACAGAACAGATGAGCAAGATGCCTCTTCAACCCCACTGCCCGGGAGGAATTCCTAGTTGTGGGTCTAAACCCAGTCACCCTGCAGCTCTAGAGAAACTCTGCCAGAAGGTGGCAGTGTTGAGTTGGAAGCATTCGGTCCGTTTGCCAAGCCAAGGTGCATGAGAACCTGCCACCTACCGCATGCAAAGCGTTGGGCCAGGCGGTGACTGTCCGGCCGGCAGGTGCTACCACCCTGTTTTACAGAGAAAGTTAAAGCCCAGGGAAGGACTCACACTCTAAACGCACTGCTCTGTCTACAGCGCCGCGCTGGACTCCATTGGGTATTTCGTTAAATATTTTCCCAAGAAACTGTTTCAGAACCGCATCCCTGCACACCCAGAGGGGTCAGGGTTCAAGGCATTTCCCCGAGTCCCATGCCCCTGCCAGTCAGGAGCTGCTCGGAGAACAAACCAGCAGCGCCAAAGGATGTGGCCTTCTCAGTTAGGGATTCAAGACACAAAGCTCATGACCTGAGCTTCAAGCCCTTGAAGCAAAAGCATACAGTGAGTTAGTTCCTGTGCGCCCGGCACTGAACGAGGACCTGGGGCCCCCGAATGAGAATGATGGAGATACCCCGCCCCGTCTGTCCTGCATGGGGCTCAGCCCAGGCACTGACGCACAGCAGTGTCTTCAGAAACAGGAAGAGAGACGTGTCTGAATTAAATACAAGCAAAATAAAATGACAAGAGTTATGACAGGGTAACGTTGCTGGGAGGTGGGACTGACTAAGGGCCCGGAAGGAGGAACTAACTAGAGGACAGAGACAAGATCCGAGCCAAGGGCAGGTTTGGGCAGGGGGCAAGATGGGGCAGGACTCGGGGAGCTGCTCTGGGCCAGGGGGAGGAAACCAGGGAGACAGCAGAGCTCCCTCCTTCCTCACATGCCACCCACTCTCTCCTCCTGCCCAGACTGCCCCGGTTTCACCTGGACGGATAAAAGTGTTAAGTGGGGGAGAGCGGCCGCGGGGCTTAACCTGGACCCTGAAACCCCTCGAGGGCCCAGGTTGGTCTGTGTGATCCTCACAGGTGGAGAGAAGCCTGGCGTTTCATTGCAGGGGAGCTGGGAGCAGAGAGCGTGAGGAGGGGAAACACACGTAGGTAAATGCACTCCCTCCGTTGGCCGGGCCCCAGACGCACCCTTCTCCCCAGCTGTTTATAAGGAAGGAACAGTCTCTGTGTTTTCGATGTCCAACCTTCCTGAAGTCTAAAAACAGAGAGGCCCGTAGGCAAGCTGTCTCCCAGTGACAGATGGGTTGGCAGGGACAGGCTGAGGATGTGTCCTGCCGGCAGCTGGAGGCGGATCGCTAATGGAACAAGTAGGGGAGCAAGGCAGTAAAAATGTTCAATATTATTAAACACCCCTGGGAGCACGTGTCCTGAACCTGCCTCCGACCCACAGAGCAGCCTCTCCCCGAATCCAGGCCCGCAGGTACCTGCCGCTGCCGGGGCCTCCTGCGAGCACAGAGGAACCCAGAGGGCTGCCGGCCTGCGATCTGGGGGCGGCCTGGGCCTGGCATGGTGCTCCTGAGGCTGGAGGCGGGGAGTGGAAGGAGCAGAGGCTCTGGAGTCAGACCGACTCTAAAACGTGAGTACAATACGTTGTTATTTGACAGTTACAAGATGTGGATGTCTCGCAGCTTTCAAGGTTTAGGCCATCTCCGTTTTTCAGTAACGCAACTTCCCCGAGCAAAAAAGAAAAAAAAAAGGAACCAAAAGGCCAATGGTCCCCCCATTTGTTTATCAAATCTGTTACAGGAGAAACAACGCTTACACTAGAGATAAGTGTCTATTCACATTTGTACATTAATATTTGCAGCAGCTTGAGGTCAACTAACCCTACAGTGTCTGACAGCACATTAAACAACATTCACGTTCCCGGTTCACAAGAGCAACAAGCAAAACAAGCTGTGTGACCTGGGGCAGAGCCTCGAGCCTCCCCTTTGGCCCATCTGCAGAATGGGCAGAATCATCACTCTGCTGGGGGGCTATGGGGGTCAGATGAGGTCATATTTGCAAGACACTTGGTACTGGCAGGCCCCCAGTCAAAGCTCCCGTCCTCCTGTCAGCATCACCGCGGGCAATGCCACAACTGTGGAGCTCCCAAGGCAAGTTGTTACCTGGGCCAACACGTTGCCAGGAGCTCACCCTGCCTGCCGGTGGGCAGCAGAAACGTTAGTTCTGGCTCCACTGGGCGCCTCAGGGCCAGCTGCAGGCTGTGGCCTTAGAGGCATCGCCTCCCAGTGAGAGCTCCATGGGGCTCCAAGGAGAGCAGGTCTGGTGGGAAGAGGTGAGAAGGGAGAGGACATGTGAGCACATAACCTCATCTTGCAGTTGGGGATAGCCAATCACAGAGAAGCTAGCACCCCTCTGCGTGTCTGAGTCCCATGGGCAGCTTTCCTCAAGATTCACATCCCTGAACCCCACCCGGGCTTTCGGAGCAGCACCTTGAGGGGTAGGGCCCAAGCATCTGCAAGCCCATCCTTAGGCGACACAAAGTCACAGTGCTAACGAATGGCAGAGACGTGATGCCAGATGCTGCACACGCACCCTCCGCCCCTGCCACTGTCCCCTCCAGTCACAGCCTCTCACCCAGCAAGGACAGGGGTGGGGACGGGGCGGTGCAGGAAGTGGTGATCAGCACGCCGGACCAACCTCTGACCTCTCCCCAGGGCTAATGCCCAACCTGGAAACATTGATTTCACACAGACACCTCCCAAAGCTTCCTCCCCATCTCACTGACCTCACTGACTGAGGCCAGGCCCTGCAGAGGCAGGCAAGTTACATCACCCCCAACCCACACGCCCCCCGCCCCCCCCCCACACACACACATTCTCTCCTTGCTCACTGTCAATTGTCCACCTGTGACAAACTGTCTTTCTCATCAACATGTCGGTTCAGCCTTTCCCCTCTTACTCCCCTCTTCCAGCTCCTGCCGGATTTATTTAGGAAATGTTGCCATTTCCCGCCTTAGCCATCCTGATGAAAACCACTTCTCCCGGAGCACCAGACAAAGTGCTGCTGTTGAATGGATGGCTCTCTAGGCCAGCCCTAAGGCTTTGTTGTTTTATTGAATGACCAGGAGAATGAGGAAAAAATCACATGCCCGGAGGAGGGAGGACGTCCTGTGAGCAGAGACCCCTCTGCTGGGAGGCCAGGACTAGAGGAGCTCTCTGCCCAGTAGAGAAGGGAGTGGCGGGCCCTCTAGGAGGGGGGGCTGAGGAGGACAGATGGAAGAGGGAGAGGAGAGGAGGTGATGGGTGCAAATGCTCCAAGATGGGACCCTTCCTGAGACCACTCCCTTCTTTCCCCTCCCCAGCCTTCCGCAGTGCCGACCAAAATTCGCGCAGTGCTTGGCATGAGTGGAGTTTCTTTGAAAATCGGTGAAAAGGTCAAGAGCTTTATTTGGATTAATAGGAAGTGAAGCAGATATGGAGAGGACATAAGGAGACAGAAGAGCCCCTCTTCCTTGTCCCTTGTAAGCTCCCTCCTCCCCCAAGACAAGAAGAGAAGGGGGAGGTCTGTGTGCTCAGAGGGCGTAGAACCCAGGGAAGGCGTTGCAGCCCCAGGTGCCTCTGGGCTCAGGAGTTGCTTTCTCTGTGTTGATGCTGTTGCACCCCGACCAGCACTGACTCGGGCCGCAGGCTGGGAACCTAACAACAGTTTATAGTTTTTCCTGTGGAAAACGCCAACAGCAACCCCTATGAAAACGGTTAAAACACAGTCTGTACCTGTGCTCTAAAGGCCTGTGTGCAAGCAGGAACCTGGGAGTCAGGGGATGCGGGCGCCACGGTTCCAGGAGGGCTGGGACGGAGGCCTCTGCTTCTCACGGGAGCAGCTCCGGGCCTCCTGGTTCCGCCCGCTGTTTACAAGCCGCCTTCCTGTCTGTAAGCAGGAGGGGTTCTCAGATGGTGTCGGGGCTGCTTTGCAGCTGTGCGGGGACACCCACCCTCGGCCCCTGGGAGCAAGTTCCCCTGTGAACTCTGGAGGATGTATATCTTTGCCTCGAGACAACCATTTCTCTTTCATCAACACATCTAAGCAACAACAGTTGATCTATTTCGTCCTTCACTTTGAATCAACTGATATAAACTAGAATGGTCTCACACACATAGCTCCTCTATCTCCAATAGTTCTCTCTCCTCTCTCTCTCTCCTCTCTCTCTCTCTCTCTCTCTCTCTCTCTCTCTCTCTCTCAACACTGCAAACTGAATGAAGCGATTTAAAGTCCCGTTTTTGTTTCACTCCCCAGCGTTTTAGACTACTGAAAATTTGAAACCTCCAACTTCCTATTCTTCACTTTCCCCTGTATCCTGGGCACATGGCCCCAGCCCAGCAGGCTGCCCGTGACTGCTAACGGCCCTACCCGCCAGCCATGATTCATCATCACCTGGGCGTTCAATAAGCGCCTACTGGCGGCCCAGATCTCCAGGCATCACACTTGATTCATGCTTCGCCTTGGGCCCAGGGGGACAGGCAGGAAGGAGAGAAATGGGCGCTTGCTACACATTTTCTATGAACCCGGTGCTGTGCCCACCACAGTCACACGTGTCATCCCATTTATTCCTGACGTCAACCCAAACAGCAGATCTCCGTAAGCCCATTGTATAGACGAAGAAAAGCAAGGAGCAGAGAGGTTAAATAGCCAAACAAAAGAAAGACCAGGAACATGACCCCAGATCTGTCCGACCCTCAAACCTGAGCTCTTCGCATGGAGTGGGTTTCAGGGAGACGCTGCCTCAAAATAGGAGTGGGGGGTGGGGCTGGGGGATGCACACGGTGGTGTCAAGCTGCTGGGTCAGCAGGCAGGTCCAGGCTGAGTGCCAAGGAACGTGCTATGACTGATGCCGGTGCCAGCTCAAGGAGGACCAAGGGCGGGAGTGAAAAATGTCCCATGAACCCTGGCATCTGGGGGGTGGCAGGGTGAGCCAATGCTGGGTCACAGGGGTGATGTGGAGTTCTGCACCCAGGTCCACAGCGGCTCCCTCCAGAATGGTACCAGGGGGAGGAGAACTGGGGGCGGAGGGGGGGGGGGTTGGCCCCAAATTGGCAGGAGATGCCCAGAGAGCAGTGCATCTGGGGAAGGGCTCCAGCAACACTCTCATGGAGGATGGAGAAGATGGACTGGACCACAACCCAGGCACATGCGCCTATTGCAAAACCACATGCCAAGTGACCCTTAGGCACCACATGCCAAGTGACCCTTAGGCATCTATGTCACCTTGGAGAGAGGTCTCTAGTGATGTCACCCAGCTCTGTCTTTTATCGTTGACTCAGATTAAGGATATTTAGGAGCCCAGGTTTTTAAATCTTGTGCTTTTTACCCCCCTTGAGACATCAATGTTTTTCCATGTTGCTAAATAGTATTATGATCATTTTAACGGCTACAGAGTTCAAATTCCCGGAATGGACGGCCCTATCTTTCTAATGCCTCCAAGGAGAATCTGGAAATCTAAACTAAGAAAAAACATTTTTTTTTAATGAAGAAAATAATACATTAGGATGTTTATTGCAAAATTATTTATAGTAGCAAAAAAATAATAACCCCAAACCGGAAACAGTGTTAATGTCCAGCCATGAGAGGATGGTTTAGTAAATCAGAACTCAATGCAATTATACAACCATAAAATGATAATTACACAGACTATGTAGCAACATGAAGAAACATTTATGCCTAATGGGGGGGAAAAGCACAAAATAAAATTATATTTCTGTCCACAGTGATGTAAAATAAGGAGTGCCCCAGGGGGGAAAGGTGGCCAAGGAAAATAAGAAATGACAGCTTCTGTGAGGGTGTTTGGGTGCTAAGGAACTGCTTTTAGAAAATGTATTATCATGCTGACATGCTACGTTAACAATAACTAAAAAGCAAGTTAAAAAAGAAAGTCGGCCGCAGAGATGATTTGCTAAGCAAGCAAACAAGCTTTCCTTCCTAGAGGGTGGGAAGCAGGGGTTGTTGCTTCTCTTTTCTGCTTTGTAATCTGCACGCCCAGGGCTGGGCCCCAGGCAGAACTGGACTGGCTCCCAGACCCAGTGGGGGGGGGGGGGGGCGCGCCTCGCCTGCACTCCTGGCAGGAAATGTTCCTGAAGATGAAGTTCAGTGGAAGAAGGCTGCCATTCATCTCCTGGTCTGCGTCTGCACCTTTCCAATGCCACATGCTATCATTCCTCCATGAATGCTGCCCCCAAATCCCATTCATCTGCCTGGAGCATTTCAGCTTTTTCCCACCCATTCGTATCCAGTCTTCAGAAAACACCCTGAGGTAGGCAGGGCTGCTAGGATTAGGTCCACTTTTCAGATGGGGAAAACTGAGATCAGGTACAAACGGCAAACTCCAGTCCAGGACTTTCAACAACAAGGTTGATGAGCCTGGGAGACTGGAGGGCTGAGTCCAGGAGGCCTCCGTTGCGCCCCGTACACCAAAGGGGCCTGTGGCTCTGTTAGGGGCTGAGCCCAGAGCTAAGAGAAGGGAAGGGTCCCCGGGAAGCCCCTCTGTGGTTGGACCTGTGCTGGGCCTGGCCTGCCCTTCCGGGGCCTGGGTGAATGTGTCCCCGCACCCCAGCTGTGCGGAGCCCCAGTGGCCTACAGCTCCGGGCAGGCAGCACACGCCCCCCCCCCCCATGCTGGCCGCTCATGCCACTGGGAAGCCTTTCAGAGCTGCGGGTGCCTTGTCCCTGCGGAGGCGGCGGCATGCCCGAGGCCTGCAGAGGGTCCAAAACCCTGGGAACAGAGCCCCGGCCAGCCTGGCCAGCACCTCGTTAGGAGGCCCAAAGGCGGGTGGGAGCCGTTCAGGAACAATGTTATTTATTTTTCTATTTTTAAACAAGTCTGAGGTCTCTGGGGGCACAAATGAAGTTATCGGGAAAGACATGAGGGGAAGAGCGCCTCGGCCAGCGGGTGGAGAGGAGCCGTAGGGACCAGGGCCTTGCAAAGCTGAGATGGGCTTGTTTGTCTTGTGCTCTGAGAGCCCGGGGCTGGGACCAGGGTGCTGGACTAGCCTGTTCCCTCGGTGCCGCTGGGGAGCTGGGGTGCGAGCAATACTTCTCAACGATCCCATCAGTCATGTGCAGCGGGGGAGGCGGCTCCCCCTCCGGAAGGAAGCCCGGTTCACGTCTCACCTCGGCCACGTGAACGCTTCCCAGACCCTCCGTCTCCTCATCCGGCACCAGGGCCGGCCATTCTGGCCTCGAGTCCCCGGCACCTCTCACCGGGAGGAGCAATGGGTGACGTGTGCACCTGGGGGGCTGGGACCCCCATCTCACCGAATCCTGGTGCGGCCCTGGAAAGGGAGCTGGTCACGCATCCCCGCCTTAAGGGGAAGGAAGGCGAGGCCCGGAGGAGTTGGGTGACCTGCCCCGCAGCATCCAGACCCAGGCCCACCGGGTTCAGAGCCCCCTCTCCTCCCACAACCCAAGCTGCCTGTCAGGTGCTCCGGGCAAGGGGAACGCGCTGTGCTCTTGGGAGCTTTCGGAGAAATCATGACTCATGGGCAGGATCAACCGAAGGGCCGCGTGGACTTGGCCGGATGAGAAAGGCCTCCCAGGAAGTGAGAAGCATGTGAGGAGCAAGGAGAGCTGGACTTGCGGTCATGGTCCTGGTCTGGTCCTTACCGGGTGCCAGCTGGGTGACTGCGGGCAGGTCACTCATTCACTCCAGGCCTGAATGGGCCCCTCCGTGAACCAAAGTCCATCACAGAGCTGCTTCCCAAGGTCGATGAGAGGGTCCGATGAAATCTGACACGTGAGGCGGCCGGGGGATGCTCAGGCGCCACACAATTGAAACTCCTCCCCAATTCCTGCCCCAGACAGCAATGAGAAGTATGGGTTGAGCCAATTGCAACAGCCAAGCAGTGGGGAGTCCTTATGCATCGGCCCCTCCCGGAGGCCCCGCACACAGGCAGCCACTGCAGGTACAGAACCTCCAACCCAGTCCCTCCACCCCCATCGCCCCAGTTCAGAGCCGCCGGGCATCTGTGCCTTGCCCTGGGGTCCACATAGAAAGTTGGGCCAAGAAAAAGGAAGGAATTGGCCCAAGACCACTCAGCCAGGGGCAGGCGAGGGGAGTGGGGGGGGGGAGCTAAAACTAGAACCCAGAGCTCTTCCCCACCTTCCAGGCTTTCCTGACTACCTGTCTGGGAGGCGTGACACACCTGGGAGATGAGAAACTGAGGCCCGAGAAGAGCAGTGACGTGCTCGAGGCCGCTGGGCCAGTGGCGCAGCCCAGGCGGGAAGCCAGACCCCAGCTCTCTGCTGCTGGCTGCTCAGCCCAGAGCAAAGACGGCGTCCTACATCCCTGAGCTTTTTCTGAAACCAACCACTTCTTAATTCTTTGGCTGAATGTCTAAATAAGGATTTTTGCCAATTCTGAGCCCCGCTAACTGATGAAGTTGTCAGAAAAAGATCTAATGATGCTTGAAAATGCAGGGAGTGAGCCAGCTGCCAAATTGCCCTCCCAGCTCTGACTCTGCGTCAGGAATTGGGGGACCCTCCCCCCGGGGGGCGGGGGGCTGGAGGTTGAGACTCTGCCGCCTTTCATCAGCTGTGTGATGTGCATGAGTTGCTTAACCCCTTTGAACTCCCTCCTCCACGGGTCGCTTTGAGGATTAAATGAGATGACGTGTGTGTGACATGTCAGCACAGTGCCAGGCACAGCACAGATGCAGGGCAGCCTGGGAGGGTGGGGCAGGGCAGCTGACTTAACTGCTGCATGGACTGGGGCGGCTGTGCCTGCAGCCCCGGGTGAGTGAGCTGAAGCCACCAGCTCCATTTGGGGAAGTGCTGGGTCAGCCCCAATATCCTGGAGGGAGGGGGCAGCAGGCATCTCAGCTGGGATGAAGGCTCAGGCCCTGGGAGGTGGGTCTGGGAGGCTGGGCAGGCCCCACCCTCTGTTCTCTCCTCTTTCTCGGTGGAACATTTGTCCCACTCACGAGCCTCGGCACTGGGGGTGGGGCCTGGCTTGGGGACTTGGGAGTGAGACAATTCCCAGGCCTGGCACAGAAGCCCGAGAGGCTGGGCTCTGAGAGGCCCCTCCCCTGGAAATGAGCTGGACCTAAGTCCAGGCCACCCTAAAAACGAGACACACATACGTGATCTGCCTCCCAAGGGTGGGGCCCAGGTGAGTGTCCCAGCCATTTCCCCTCCATCACCCACTGTCCAGGCCATATCTCTCTCCTGTTTTCCCTCCTCTCCTGGCTACATGCATGTACACAGAAGTAGACATGTATGCACACACATGTCGCCTGCTTGGTGACCTTTCATCTTCCCCAGAAGATGGAGAAGAACGAACAGGTCTTGGGTACAAACGTATGTTTGCAATTCTGGGGCTTTGCACAGAACTGTTAACTTCCCGGAGACTCAGTTTCCCCATCTGTCGACGGGGAAATACCACTGAGCTTTACTTAACCATCACGGCCGTGAGAAGCACATGAGGCGGAGCCTGGACAGGGCCTGTAACCAAGAAGCACATGACTAATGGCAGTGGACATTTGGGGCTGGAAAGTAGAATTGCTGTAACCATGAAATCTGCTGCTATTTTTAGCAAACCAGGGAGAGTATCTGAGGGTGAGGGAGGGGCCCAGGCAGTGGCCTAAATACAGCATGAGGATTATCACGGGGTCCAGCTGTCCTAGTCCGGGCTGTAGGTAATCAAACATCCCCCTCCCAGCAGGCTGCCTCCCCTGCGTGCTCAATTCTGTGCCCACTGGCTGAATGCAAAGTGCGGGAGCCGAGAGGTGCACGTTAGGAGTGGGCAGGCCGGCTCCGCACCAGGGATCAAACCTCAGCGTTTCCTCGGGATGTGGTGGGAGTGGGAGCTGCAGAGGGAAGCCTGGGCTCCATCTCTGCTCAGCCTCTGAGGGGCCCCGGGACCTTGTATGATCAGATCCCATCTTGTGCCTCAGTTTCTTCATTTATAAAGGCCTGTCCACTCCTGGGAGGTGCAACCTGGCCAAGAAAAAGCTCTGACAAAATTGATTTTAAAAAAAGCACAGGCAGATGCCTGGAGTCCAGGTACTGCTTCCCTCCCCCGCCCCCCCCCCCCACTCTTCTCAGGTGGCCAGGTGTGCCATCACCCCTGGAGAAGGGGCTCAGGCGCCCACAGGCCACCAGGACCCCTTCCAGCCCAGGACTCTGCAAGACGAAGCAGGGCGGTCATTTGTAATAACAGAGTTTTCACTGGACGGATTGCTTACCCCCCTTTGACCCTCTGCTTCCCCAGCTGTCAACGCGGATAATAACTCAGCCGGCCAAGGGCTGCCGGGAGTTAGCGTAGGTGCCGGATGGCTGAGCACTGGCCGGCCCAGCCTCAGGACACCACTAGGGAGGTCCTTCTGGGGCCTTCAGGGAGGGGTGCTGTTCCCAGACCTGCCTGGCTGCCCCAGAAGCCACTCAGCATCCTAAAAAGTGGGGAGGGGACGCTGCCAAAGCATGACCAAGGTGTCTTGGGCTGGGTCGCTCTAAGAGGGACGGCGTCCACCAGGTAGCCTGGGTGGGCCTCTCTGGGCCCCAGTGTTTGGCACTGGGGTCAAGAATCAGCTCTGTAAAGCTCCGAGGTTTGTGGTTCTCCCGTTTGTTCTTAGCCCTGAATTTCCTAAGAAAAGGCCTCGTAAGCCCCCCAAACCTCAGTCAGTGCACAATGCAGAGGAGAATGAATGAGAACCAGGTGTGAGAACCTTGTTCATCAGCCTCTTTTAAAACGTCTCTTATCCATGGGACTCTCCCTGGATGATAGACAGGACAAGGGGTGACATTTCCCAGGGGGCCGTGGGGAAGCAGGGGCTCCCAGAGCAGCCTGGCCAGGCTGGAGTGTGGAGTGGGGACGGGCCAGCGTGGGAGCGAGGCTCTGAGGACACCAGGAGGCGGGGTGCCTGGGAAGCTGGGAGTGGAAAGCACCGAGAAAGGGCTGGGGCCGCCGCGGTCTGTGTGGAAGGCCCCGAGGCGGCAGCGATGAGGAGAGGGTGCTTTGGGGTGTCCCCTGAACACCAGGTGTGACTCCTCAGTGAAGATGAAAGGTGGGGCACTGGCATCTATTTCCTGACACCCCGTCAAACTGAAATAAAGGGCGTCTTTAGAGGCTTGAGCTACGGAAGCAGAGAGAACGCGAGGGAAGCAGATGAGCGAGCGGTGACTGAGGCGGCAGGTGTCAACCTGTCCCACATCCCAGAACCCTCTGGAGGCTCTGGAAAGCACCAGGTCTCACTGGAAACGGAGGTCGGCTAACAGGAGGACAGACTGAAAGTCTTGAAAGGCAGCTGGGGTTCTAGACCTCCCCCTACTCGACAAGGTGGGGTGATTGCCCCCTCCAGCCCCCGCAGAAGATTGGGGGGCTGTTCTCTGAGATGAGCGTAACAGAAGTGTTCTGCGCTGGGGACGTCAACCACCATAGAGAACTGGAAGTTAAATTAATATATTTAATATATTTAAGTCTGAGACTCCACCAGCCCTCTTTCCCGACTCAGCTCCAGCATAGTGGCCGCCAGGACTTCACTCCTGCCTTCTCTAGAGTGTCCTCAAGAAATGGCCCCTTCAGCTCACCCTCCAGAACAGCTCGGTCCATAAACCCCACCCAAGGATCTGAGCTTTGAAACAGCTTCTTAGTAACCACCCCCTCCCCCACTCTAATGATGAGCAGACAATGACCAGCTCTCCAGGGAAGGCCTCTGGCAGGAATGACAAGACCCAAACCAGCTGGTGGGGGAAAGTACCTTGGAGAAAAGATTGGAGAAAACACAGCCTGGAGAAAGGGAGAGGATACTATTTAAAAAAGGAATAAACTTGAGCTCTTGGCAATCCAAAGCATGATGGCAGACCTGGGAAACTAAATTAGAGTTGGGGGTCGAGTTGAGGGGAGTTCCCAGGAAGAAGAGACAAAGAGGAAGCTGGCAGGTAGCTGAGAAGCGATGAAACGTGAAGGACCAGCCCACATGGGCGACACCAGGAGATTAGCGCTCCAGAACGAGAGAACGGAGGAAGCAGAGGGGAGAAGTTATCAAAGAAATAATTCACAGAAATGTCCGTGAACTGAAGGACCGTTCCCACCAATGGGTCCTCTGTGTGCCCGGTACCTGGGGAAAAGGACCCACACTCACTCACATTGTTGGTAATTTCAGAAGCAAAGAGCATACAAGTTTCTGGGGGGTGGGGTGGGGGTGGGGGTGGAGAGAACAGGTTACACACGAAAAGAATCAGGAAACTTTTTAACAACAGCGAAGCTAAAATGTAATAGAGTGATGCTTTCCAAATTCTGGCATTGGAAAAAAATTATATCCAACCTGTAATTCAATTCCCTCTCTGAAGAGTGAGGGGAGAATAAGACACTCAGATATGTAAGGTGTGAAGGCATTTACCTCCATGCACCTTTACCAGGAAGCTACTGCAGGATGTGCCCCACCAAAACAAGGGCGGAAACCGACAGGGAGGAACCCGGGGATTGGCAGACCCAAGGCAGACACAGTGTGCAAGCTTCCACAGCCCCGACCTTCCAGGAGACCTGAGATCTTCCCACAGGTCCTGCCACCCACAGTCTGGGCCCGGAAATTAGACACCCCGTCACACCACACCACTACGCATCCGTGTTTACAGAAAGCAAGACCGTTATTTACAAGAACAGAAACACTGAGCTAATTCACTTTTAAATACACCAAGTAGAGCAGCAGACAGAGAGAAAACAGAAGCCTTCTGAGTGGAACAGGCGGGGCCTTGTCCGCAGGCTTCCCCACCACCCTCTGCTGCCCGGGCCGCTCTCCCCTGCTCCCCGCTGATGGGCAGACCCTTCCCAGTATTGCCCAGCCCTCACTGTCCACAGTGAAGCCAAGTTAAGAAAACAGAACCTTCCCGGACCACTGGAGATCCCGAGCCAAGCTGCAGCGGTGCCTGAGCTCCCTGGGGCCCCATTCTCCAAGCCTTTTCCAGAGATGTGTTCTGGGCAGGGTGAGTCATGAGCTCCCGTCCTCGGGCCTCGGAAAACACAGGGACACCGGAGCCCCCACCTCCCAGCAAGCCTCTCCTTGCTCGTTGTGGGAGGCAAGTTTTCTGCTTCATCCAGGATTGGAAAGACACAGAGGGAAACTTTAGTCCTACATCTAAACCCCCAGTTAACCTGAGAACCATTGATGGTCAGTGACAAAGTTCTCGACAACCAGGAACAAAGGGAGAAAATAAAGACGAAAAGGGATGTGTATGGAAAGAACTATTCTGGCTT
>NW_005871333.1:278326-299682 GCF_000147115.1 Myotis lucifugus
GACTCCGACGATAGTTTTTTCTAACCTCAGTCTAGGTTCAAATCCACAATCTGATTTGGTAGGGTTCCGAGGGCTTCTGCCGGCACCCAGTGCGGCTGGGAAACAGCCCAAGTGCTTGGCTGGCCCCACTCGGCGCCCTTCAGTGACAGGGAGCGCATTCCTTCAGGGCACAGTTCTGATTATTAGAAAGAGCTTCCCTGTGCCGACAAGAAACTGCATCCTTGCATCCAGGTGTCGCGTGGGGGCCTGGACCCAGGCCCTTCCTCTTCAAGGACAGCCTTTCACCCGCAGGAACACAGGCTCCATGTGGCACCCTCCCACCGGGGGGGGGGGGGTGTCTATTTGCTTCCCCCAGCCCCGATCATTCCTCTTGTGAAGTGACTTGCCTACGATCACATGGCTAGCAAGTGAGTTCGAACCCAGGTCTTCTGCTCCTGGCCCAGTGCCCTGCCCGCTAGTTCTCTAGATGTGGCAATGGCTGTGTTCTCAATTCATGAGATGGTTCTGGTTGCTCAGAACCAGTTGGCAAAGCAACAAAGAAACAAAAAAATTTTTAAAAAATACAAAACAAGTCAATGTGATCGCAATAAGCATATCTGCACAGACAAAGGTATGGAAGGAAAGAGGGCCCAATGGTCATGGCCGTCCCCCTCTGAGGTGGGCTGCCTGATGATTTTTACTGTGTTTTTCCTTTTCTCCGTTTTTCCAGTGACCTTGTTTCTATTTGTATGACAACATAAAATAATAACCATGTAGAAAGATGAAATAAGAGAAGTAAAATTAAAGTAATTTCTTTCAAAGATCCCATCTCACTTTCTGGCCACTTTCCAATGAATAAGCTTTGGGGGTTGGTGCTCCAGAGATGGCCTAGGTCCCCGCCCCGCCCTGTGGGCGTGGCCTGCCCAGGACCCTCCCTCCACGGCTCTCCATCCCTGGGCTTCACTGCAGCCTGACATTCCTGCTGCATCATCTCCGGCTGCCAAATGGTGACCCACAGACAAGCAGCCCCCAGACCACCCAGGGTCATTGCCAGAGTGCTCCTGCCCACCTGGCCTGAGTAGAAGTGGAGAGCCCAGCCTTGGGGTCAGTCTTGACTGACAGTTCAGGCTCTGCTGTCAGATGGCCCTGGGCGAGTCATTTCCCTCTCGGGGCCTCTGTGTTCCTATGGGTAAAACCAGGGTGGAGAGCATTTGACAGGGAGTAGACTGGGTGGTTGGTCTCTAAGTTTCTTTCCAGGCTTAATATTGAAATATCCTGGGACTGACCGTGACATTATCCCCCACACATTTGGCCTTGCCTCTCTGGGCTGCCCTCGGGTCCCTGAGCGGAGAGGGTAGGTCTGAGAGAAGTCCCAGCCGTTGCGCACAAGTGTGTTTGAGCATATGTGTGTGTGTGTGCAGTGTGCATGTGGGGGTGTTGGGGTGTGCAGGGGTGTGTATGTGAGTAGGATGTATCAGAGGGACATCATCCAGTTATCTCACCTTTTTGGGGGATCCTGCTCCTTTTCTCGCCAAAACCCCAGTCATCCATCCCCCCCGCCACCCCCTTTCTCATTCCTTTGTCTTCTCTGTTCCTGCTTCTGTGTCAAGTCCCAGCTCTGTGATCCTTCTCTGTCTCTGGCCTAGAACAAGACCTGTTGCTCTGTAGCCCTGGTTAAGTGTGTGCCCCCCCCCCCACACACACACACACATACATGTGGTCTCTCCCCCAGGGCACCATCCCCTAAGCCCCTGGCCCTCTTCCAAGAGGTGCCCACGACTCTCAGAGTCCACCTTGGCCCAGACAGAAATGAAGATGGGTTCTAGTGCACAATGACAAAGTCAAAGCATTTTTTCCGCTGAGATCTGAATGAAAAATCCGGAAGCCCGACAGCGCCATGATTTGTTACCTTGACATCGCCTCTCTACGCATTGAACAGAGTTTAATTAAAATCTCAGGAGTGATGAGGGCCCTTTGACTGTGCACCTCTGGGCTCTTCCAGGTGGAAAGGCAAGGTCTTTTCACAACAAGGACAAAGGCTCAAGGATGGCCCCTAAAAGATTGGGGGTCGGGGGTGCGCTGCAGCTCAGGCAAGCACAGCCTGTGGGCTTGCAGGAAACTGTCGGGCAGCCACACCCACCACTCCACCCACTTCACGAGGGAGGAGACTGAGACCAGCTCTTTCAGCCCCTCAGCAGCTCCCAGTGACCCCACCCCCATCGCCCCACCACCCTGGACTCACCCTCAGGGCCGGCAGGGAGCTGACCTGGTCCGTGGTCAGGGTGGCCTCCTTGTAGTACTTCCCAGGTGGGCAGAGCTTCAGGAAGGTGTCGTGGATGCTGAGAAGCGAGACATGACAGGCTGGGGAGTAGAGACCAGCAAGCCCCTCCCTCCCTCCACCGTGCTCTTTGGAGGAAAGGGACTCAGGATTGATTGACACAGAAAAGGCAGTTATAAATCATCCACCCTTCCAGAAACATCCTTGAGGCTGCAGTGCACAGAGCACCCCTGGCGTGGGATGGGTGGGGGGAGACATTCCCCAGGAGAGCACTGGGGGACTGAAGGACAGGGAGGAGAGGAGCCGTCCTAGAAGGGGAGGGGCGTGGAGCCCTCTGCCCCAGCCCTAAGGAGTATTATCAGGGTGATGGTTAGAATTGCAGGTGGGAGGTGACCGTAAAAAGCAAACTGACTTTCAGTCAATGTTATGAACGTTGAGGCATTCTCTGAGGCCATGGGCCCATTTGGCTGGTGGCCCGGGCAGACGGCTCCCCCTGGGAGTGCCTGCTGCAGGCTGCCTACTCTTGGGGACACTTCAGGGAACCTGCATGGCAGTCTCGCCAGGACAGGGCCATTATCTCTCGTTTACAGATGAGGACACTGAGGCTCAAGGAGGTGCAATAACTTGCCTAAGGTCACACGGTGGCAGAGTGAAAGCCAGAGCTACAGACACCCGGCCCTTCCCCCAGGAGCCCAGAGAAGGGAGGTGTCAGGGTGGCTGAGGGAGACTTTAGGAACCTCGCCTGCCCCTGAAACCCTCTCCTCATTTACCAAGCTCCATGCTGGGCCCACTCCAGCACATGATCTCATTGAGTCTTCCCATCAACCCCTGGGAGAGACATAGGGGTGACCATTTCTATAGAGGGGTAAACTGAGGCCCAGAGCGTTTAAGGGGTGTGCCCAAGGTCAGGAAGCTTGGAAGAGACAGAGTGGGGTCTGAACCCTAAACCTGGTTCTTCTGGCTGTGCCGCCCACCCCTAAAGTGTTCATCCCCACCCAGGGGAGAGACTGGAAGCCCCACCCCCCTGGAGAGCCCTGGGGAGGGGGTGCGTGGGGAGGGCCCTGCCCGGACTTCGTGCCTCCCAGGCCGCGGGGTGGGTAGGCTGCCCGCACATGAATCGTGGCTGTGTCTCAGCTGCCACAGAATGTCCTCCTCCAAATATGGATCAGCCGGCTCTAAGTGGAGCTCTGAATTAATCACTAATGGACTCAAAGTCAAAGTCATTTAAAAAACTCACACACAGCCTGCCAGAAACCCAGCCGGCAGGTTGTGGCTCCCGCACACCCAGCCCAGACGCGGGAGGGGCCGTCTGTGCCGGGAGAGGCGGGCACCAGCTCCGCTGCGCACCCTCGGGGGGCCGTGGACCAGCCACGTCCCCTCCCGGCCTCAGTTTCCCCCGTGTGAGATGAGTCTGGGTGGTGCCCTCGCCCCGGCTCCTCCAGTTCAGACATTCTGTGGCTGTTTCTGTCCCTCTCTCTGCTCACCTCTTGCCTCTGAGGCCCTGAATTTAGTGGTTTTCCACTGGGTCCCTCGTTAGAATCATGGAGGGGGCTTGTGAAAGGGTCTGTGTCCACCCCTGGAGATTTCCATTCAAGGCCGGGGCGGGGCCCAGGCACCGGTAGGTTCTATAACAGTGGTTCTCAACCTTCCTAATGCCGCGACCCTTTAATACAGTTCCTCATGTTGTGGTGACCCCCAACCATAAAATTATTTTCGTTGCCGCTTCATACTGTAATTTTGCTACTGTAAACAATATGTAATTATATATGTGTGTTCCGATGGTCTTAGGCGACCCCTGTGAAAGGGTCGTTCGACCCCCAAAGGGTCGCGACCCACAGGTTGAGAACCGCTGTTCTATAAGCTTCTTTCCGTGCTGCTGGGGTGCAGGCAGGAGGAGAACACAGTGCCTGCAGGCCCGTCCTGGCTCGGGGGCCTGGGCCCTGGGGTCCTCAGGCTTTGCCCAGGGGACAGCCTGCAGGTATTTTATAAATAGCCCTCTCTTTAGCCTGCAGGCTTTCAGTCCCGTGATCGACTACTTCCAGGCCGTGTGCCTTGGGCACATCCTTTCTCTGAGCCAGGTCCCTCATTTGCCAAAAGGGGATGACAACACCATGAAAATAGCAATGACCACATACTCAGCACTGACCCTGGTGCTGTCACGGGTCGGATCATCTCCTTGTCCTAATCACAGCCGTTGCTCTCCGGTCACCCTTTTCCTGTAAGTGTGGGAACTGAGGCTCAGCGGAGGTGAGAAGCTCACCCGCCGGCACACAGCTGGGAAGTGACCGCTGAGCCTCGGACCCAGGCCTCTGGCTTCCAGGAAGCAAGCCCGTCACCACTCCACCTGCTGACCTGGCGTTCCAGGAAATCCAGGAGCTCAGGGCCAGGACAGGGCCTGGAGCCCGGGGGAGTCTCCATTTCGATGGCTAGACATGCGTCCTATGGATCGATGCTCACCTGTTGGGTAAGCGCTTTGTGCACGAATGTTGGATGTAACACTATTTGTAAAGCTGAAAACCATAAACAACGTAAGTGTTCATCACAGGGGGTTGGGAAAATGAATCACGGTTCTTCCGTAGGAAGGAATGCTCCGTAGTCATTAAAAAAGAAAGAGGCAGATTTCTGTGCTTTAAGCAAAACCAGCCAAGACGAAAACTTTATAAAAAAGGGTCCGGAACAGTATGAATGCTACCCTATACATGAGTAAATGCGACAGTATGAAAGGGATACCCTGTTTGAAGGCTCTATGTGTTGGTCTATCTATGAAAGATTCTTCCGGAAGGCTAATGGGAAACAATTGAGCAGTGGCTACTTTGGGGAAAAGACCTGGGAAAATGGGGGGGGGGGGATATACTTTTTTATGTAGAGCTTTCGATGCTATCGAATTTTCTAGCCATGCTCACAAGTTACATTTTAAAATTAGATTTTATTTTTGCTCAAGAGTTACTTTTTAGAAAAGCTCAGTAGGGGTAGTAGGATGTGAGTCATGTGGAGTTTTGTCATATTTTTTTCTATATTTAAAAAAGTGAGTGAATTTTAATTTTCAAAGGAAAATAATATAGCCCGTGACTGGCCCCGGTCTCCATGGCTCCCTGTGTCCTGGCCACGCTCAGTGCCTGGGAGGCTCGTGCTTGTGGCAAAGGCGTCGCCTGCCTGGGACTCGAGGTGGGAAGTGTGGCTCTCAGGCCGGCGTCATGGCGGGGAGCGCGAGTCCACACAGAGACAGTGAGGGGAGAGGGCCCAAGCCTGAGGGTCTCACCGTGCTCTCCTCCCTCCAGCCCCGCCCCGCCCCGTGCCTTAGTGAGCTCATGTATCCGTCTACCAAGTGTTCGCTGAGCCCCTGGCTTGGGCTGTGCACTCACCCCTCCCTCATGCCGTCCATCCCTCTGCAACCCCATGAGGGGACGTGGTGATGGGTGGCTTTGGACAGAAACCTGCGAGAGCAGGGACCAAGGTTCACCATTGCACTCCAGGGCCGGCACGGTGTCTGCCACACACCAGGCACGGAAGGGAGGCTCGGGGAGGCGTGGGCGCTGAGAGAGATGCAGTTAGTGCATCAAGGTGACCCAGCCAGTGACAGGTCCAAACGGGCTTCAGACCTGTTTTCTGAACGAATTACAGGAACCCTTGTCTTCATCATCCCAGGGAGGGCCTGTCCACCTCTGTGATTCCATGAAGAAGCCCTGCCTTGGGTCCCCCAGCAGCCTGAAGCCTGACATTCCACCCATCTCATCAGGCCTGGGGATCACGACCCCACCTGGGGCTGGTCGGTCTCTGCCTGCTCTGGGCAGCCTCATCCTTCCCTCTTACCACCGAGTGACCTTAGGGCTCTGTGGCTCTGAGCAGGGACCACCCTCAGGGGCCAGGGCAAGATCCCAGCCCAGGGGGCGGGGGGCGGGGACGGAGGGGCTCTACTCACCACAGGGATCTCATTTCTGGTCAGGAAGGTCAGCGCCTACAACAAACCACAGAGAGGTGGCCTGCCCACTCCGTCCAGCCCTGCCCTGGCCTCCCGAGCAGTGGGGAGCTTCGGGGGCCGGGGTGGAACAGCGCGTGCTCTCCTCCCACAGCCAGAAATGGAGGCACCTGGCCCTCCGCAGTGGACGCCTGAGGGGGTGGCCGAGGAGGAAACAGTGCCCTGCCCCCTCCCCTGTCTCTCATGGTCTCGGGAAGGAGTGTGTGGGCTCAGACCTGGAGAGGGAATCAGAGACCAGACAGAAACCGGGCTGTGGATCAGGGGACGGGTGGGGAGGAGGCTTGGGAGGACTGGACTGGACCTCAGCAAAGGCCAGGGCCACCACTCTCTGACTGGTAGACTCTAGAGTCTAGAGCAGCGGTTCTCAACCTGTGGGTCCCGACCCCTTTGGCGGTCGAACGACCCTTTCACAGGGGTCGCCTAAGACCATCCTGCATATCAGATATTTACATGACGATTCATCACAGTAGCAACATGACAGTTATGAAGTAGCAACGAAAATAATGTTATGGTTGGGTCACAACATGAGGAGCTGTAGTTAAAGGGCCAGAAGGTTGAGAACCACTGCTCTAGAGCTTCAGATAAGAGTCTTCCCGCTCGCCCCACCTGCCTTCGGAAGCTCCCACCTCTGCCCAGAGTCTCAGCCCGATCTACCCACCTGGTACTCCTCCAGGTCCTCCCAGTGGATCTGGTACCTCAGACACTGTCCCATGCCGGCCACACCTTTCTCGCTGCCGGCAGCAGAACCTTTGCCCCCAGGGCTCACCAGTTTGTGTGACCAGGTGATCTGGTTGCCATAGTTGCCATACATTCTACCTTCTGCCCATTCTACCTGAGCTTCTGAGGGGGCAAAGAAATGGGCTCTTCTGGTTCCCAGGGCCGATAGACACCACCCTAAGCCACAGACAGAAAGGCAGCCCAGGAGCAGGGCCGAGTGACATTCTGTTGGCTCGGGGGTCACACTGCCTGGGTTTGAATCCCAAATCTGCTCATGCGAACAAGACACGTGACCTCGGGCCAGTTACTCAACCTCTCCGGGTCTCATCCTCAACTATAAAACAGGGTGATAACCATGGGGCGTTGTGAGGATTATCTGAGTTAATACAGGTAGCAATGCCAGGCACATAAGTGCTCAGTAGATGTTAGAATCCTGTCCCAAGCGCTTTGCCGAAGGTGGGGGTGCAAAAATGAGTAGCGTAGACCCTGATCTCAGGAGTGGCCCAAAGAGCACCTACAGGGGCGCCCCACCCCCTCAGTCAGGATCCGGTCAGGGTCCCGCAGGAGCAGAAGGTACATTCAAATGAGGTACTTTGGAGAGGGTCTAAAAGGGGGACTTCATGGAACTCTTCAAAAGGCGAGGTGGGGTGTAGGCAAACCACCCAGGAGAGGGCAGAATCCTGGGCCACTTACCACAGAGTTGCTACAGTCCTGGCCCAACACACAGGGATCCGGACCCCAGCATCGCTCTCTCCTCTCCTTATCTCCTGCAGGAATGAAAAGCAGGTGGAGAGTTAACCTGGGGAGACAGAGAAGTCCAGCTCAGCTGCAGTGCCACAGGCCAGGAGGCGCCTCCCACAGCCACCCGCCACTCCTGCCTCTGGGCGGTCCGCACGCCCCCCCTCACTGTGCCGTGTGGCTTTCCTGGTTCTACCAGGTCCTGACACACGCTCCCCTACGTGAACATCCCCAAGCCTTTCTGTTGCAGCTGATTTATGTCTCTGGAAATCAGCTGCTTGGTTTTCTTTTCTTTTGCTCAATTTTCTTCACCTGTCCTTCCCGGAGATGGAGCCGAGCAGAAGAACCCCAGGGGCCCTCAGCCCCTCGTTGACCTGGCAGACACAGGGGCAGCACCTGCAGTGTGCTGGGAACCAGGAGAAATGAGTGACTGTGGTCTCAGCCTTCAAGAAATGGATGCTTCACACACACACACACACACACGCACGCACTCATACACACGCACACACATGCACACGCACACACATGCACACGCACACATGTGCACACGCATGCATGCACACGCCAAGGGAGCTTGAGCAGATGCCATCAGAGGCTTAATAGTACAGGGCTGGCTGCATCACTGCGGGCAAGTCACACAACTACTCTAAGCCTCGGTTCCCTCATCTATAAAACGGGAATAATAGCCGAAACCGGTTTGGCTCAGTGGATAGAGCGTCGGCCTGCGGACTGAAGGGTCCCGGGTTTGATTCCGGTCAAGGGCATGTACCTGGGTTGCAGGCACATCCCCAGTGGGAGATGTGCAGGAGGCAGCTGATCGATGTTTCTCTCTCATCGATGTTTCTAACTCTCTATCTCTCTCCCTTCTTCTCTGTAAAAAATCAATAAAATATATTTTAAAAAAAAAACGGGAATAATAAATCCCCACTTTATAGGATTAATGCAAGGATAAAATAAGATGTTATATTTATTTAGCTCTTACTTACCAGGTACCGGGCACATAGTGAGTTCTCAATAAAGGGTACGTGATATTGTTACTTTTTACAGCTGAGCCTAGAAGAACAGGCAGGATTTTAGCAGGCAAAGCCAGCAATTAAATCCCATCAGCTGCTAAGCCCTCGGAACTTCCACCATCGTTTATTGAGCAGCTCCTCTCTGCCAGCCGTGTCCCTGTAAGCTGCCCCCTGCCATGCCCACAGAGGTCTGTGAGGTCGGCAGGTACCGCTCCTTTGCTCTGGGAAGGCCAGCGGGTGAGGTTCAGCGACGCTGTGGGAACCCTCAGGCGAGTGGGCAAGGGAGGGTCCAAGCCTGGATCGCAGGCGCAGGCTTGGGGGTTCCCACAGCCTGGGTGGGAGCCAGGTGAGCTGTGGGCGACCCCCCCCCCCCCCAGGCTGCTTCCTTCTCGTCTCCTGGAGCTGCCGGTGGCAGCGTGGCACAGGCTGGTGGGTGCCTTTACGCCCTGTTGACACTCCCGAAGGGGAAGCAGACTAGAGAACATGCCTGCAGCTCTTTATTCAATGGCTGCTTATTGAGAGGAGACAGCGTGCAGGAGAGACAGGCCCTGCCCTCCTGCAGCCAGACACACAAAGAGCAGCATCCCTGCCACAGAGATAAGGCCCTGGAAGCAATAAAGCTGAGGGGGGTCGGGGGGGGGGGTGCTGGAGAGGCTTCCTGAGGCGGCGCAGGGGAGAGGAGACCCAGGGACCAGGAGAGGTGAGCCAGGCTAAGCCGGGAGGTTTTCAGGCCCAGGAGGTAACAGCATCCAGCTGGGATTTAATAACACGGCTTGGTTTTCATTACCTTTGTTTATGGCCTTCCTTCCATTTTGAAAATGATGCAGGTTTGCCATTTATAACTATGATATAAGGTTTCCTTTATAAATAGACCTGTTTAATGAAAAGACATAGGAGCACATATAAAGAAAAATGCTGAGTAAATAATTGTACAGGTGGTGCAGGAATATGCCAGAAATCATAAACCTCTCTCTTTCTCACCTCAAGCAGGTCACCAAGGTTTGCAAACTCTGCTGCCCTCGCCTCTCCTTCAGTCCCATCCCCCCCCACATCCTCCCAGCGCCTGCCCACAGCCGCCCCACCACACAGGTTTCTGTGGTTTCATCAAGAGAGGGTTCTCATTGGTCCTTACAAATGGCAATAGTAGCAATAAGAATATCACCTTACATTTGCATATCCCTTTGTAATTCCAAAAGGCTTTTCTGTGCATGGGCTCATTTACCTAAGAAATAAACGCCCTATGCTCCTTGGAAGAAAGGAAGAAAGAAAGAAAGAAAGAAAGAAAGAAAGAAAGAAAGAAAGAAAGGAAGGAAGGAAGGAAGGAAGGAAGGAAGGAAGGAAGGAAGGAAGGAAGGAAGGAAGGGAGAAAGAAAGAAAGAAAGAAAGAAAGAAAGAAAGAAAGAAAGAAAGAAAGAAAGAAAGAAAGGTCCCCACCCCCATATGATTCTTCCTTCAATTCACTAACCAACCAACATCCCTGCCCCCTCCATCCAAACTCTTCAGCAGGGGGTGTCCTTGAGCAGCAGGAGGCCCAGCCTGGCCTCACAGCTCTCATCCTTCCTCCCCAGGGTCTGCCCCTGCCCCAACCCTCTGGCGTGGGATGGAATGTGCTCTTTGCAAGGTTTCTGAAGCCTTGCAATGAACTCTACCAACTGTTCAAACTGCAACCACTACTCAGCCTTGATTTAGACGTCTCTTAAAAAGGGCTGGAAAACAAACAAAAACACACACACAAACAAAAAGACAAATAGCCCAACTAAAAAAGATGGGCAAAGGATTTGAATAGAACTTTCTCCAAAGAAGATACACAAATGGCCAATGAGCACATGGAAAGGCGCTCATCATCATTAGCCATCAGAAGATGCAAATCAAAACCACAGTGAGATACCACTGCACGCCCACTGGGCTGGCCCAAGTCAAAGATACAGTAAGTGTTGGTGAGACGCAGAGAAACCGGAACCCTCACACACTGCTAGTGGGAATATTAAATGTGTAACCACTTGAGAAAAGAATTTGGTAGGTTCTCAAAAATGTGAAGGCCCAAGATGGAGTCACTTGTGCTAAGCCCCACATCATTAAACCAAGACTGACTGACAGTTTTGGCTCTCCCAGAAATGGAGTCTTAAAACCAGTCCATCAGGAATCACCTAATTAGCACTAGTTAGGTCTTCTGCCCGATACATCCCTGCCATCCCCTAAAGCAGTTTGCTGACCACTGCCCTAAAGGAAGGTGACCTTGCGACAAACAACCGGTGTTTTGCTAATATAACTTGTTCCCACCACCTTCTGCCTATAAAAGTCTCATTTTGTACAGCTCCTCAGAACTTCTATCTGCTAGATTCAATGCTGTCCGATTTATGAATTATTGAATAAAGCTAATAAGATCCTTAAAATTTACTCAGACTAATTTCATTTTTTAACACGTACGACCCTGCAATTCCACTCCTGTGTGTATACCCAAGAGAAGTGAAAGCATTTGTCCACATAAAATCTTGTATGTGAATGTTCATAGCAAGATTATTCATAAGAGCCAAAAAAGTAGAGACAGCCCAAATAATCACCAACTAATGAATGTATAAATAAAATGTGGCATCTCCCATATAAGGGAGCATTATTCTGCTGTAAAAATAAATAAACTATTAATACATGGGACAACATGAATGAAGCTTGAAAACATGATACGAAATTAAGAAAGCTAGTCACAAAAGGCCACATATTATATCATTCCATGTCTATGAAATGTCCAGAGTAGAAAAATCCATAGAGACAGAAAGTAGATTGGTGGTTGCCAAGAGAAGGGGGGAGGGGAGATGGAGAGGTTACTGCTAATGGGTATGGTGTTTCTTTTTGGGGGTGATGAAAATATTCTAAAATGAGATGGTGCTGGTGGTTGTACAACTCTGTTGTGCACTATAAGATTGAATCGTATGTCCATGATTTATTAATAAAGCTGTTATTGAAAACCATTTCAAGGAGCATGTATGTCCTAACTTAGTGCCCAGCACATCGTAGACCCATCATAAATATTATTAAAGAAATGTGTAAATGAGTATTACATTTTCAAATAGTTTCCGATCTATTTCCTCAGCCTGTGAGTCTTGTAGTTGGTTGGGGGAGGGGGGGGAACACACCCACTGTAGTTATTTGGTGCTAAGGGACCAGGATGGATCCTGCTGGGGCAGGTCGCTGCCCAGCCCCGAACCTCAACTAGATTTCTGTTTGCGTTCCCAGCAGCTGAGCAGCCTGGAAAGCCACGCTTGGGCGGGAGAAAGGATTGTCTATGTTCCTTTGGTGTGGCAAGAGGCAGGCCTGGGGAACGCAGACTGTGGGATCTATAGGAGCATCCTGGCAGACTGCGAGGAAAAGGACAGAAGGACTGCCCTTCTGGTCTGGGAGACAGGGGACGGAGAAAACAGTGGCGACGCCAGACAGCCATGAGCTCACTACCCCAGGGTGAGGGCGCAGGGAGCTTAGAAACATCCCTGGTGCTGAGGATCTCAGTGCCTGAGTCACGCTGCCTCAAGGTCACCTGTGGGGTAAGTTGGGGGCTGCACGCCTCTAGAAGTCTGCCAGAAAGGGGGAGGGGCGGGGGGATGACTAAGGCAGGGCTCCCAGCCTCCCAGGCCCTGCAGGGAACCCATATGCTCCAGGGAGTGGATCAGAGGGGCTGAGAGCTCAAGCCAGCCTGGCCAGGATGCAGAGGCACTCTCCCAGGGACAAGTGGGACAGCCCAGACTCCCACGGTGCGTGTCGGCACATTGTCCATAAGGCCAGCTGTGACCGTCATGCCTGGTTAGACCAGCAAAATGCACAGAACAAGTATGGATCTGAGGACACTTCCCCGTGGCCAGCGAAGCCCCCGCATGCTGCCAGGTACTGACGGAGTAGAGAAGGGGGTACCCAACCTGGAACACAGCATTTAGGCAGAGGGACTAGCTCATCCAAACAGACCCTTTAAAGTAGTTTTTTAGTTTCCCATTTACATCTCCTGGGGGAGAGTCAGGTTGTTAAGGCTGTAGCTAGAACCAGAGTAAGTCTTCCATCGATGGCACATTTAAATGGGAAAGAAATCGCCCCACTTGGAAGACACTGGAGCATTATTCCTAGGAAGTCTAGAGGTGGAGGCTTGGGAGGAAGATCTGTGGTTTTAGAGAATAAGCGGTCTTTTCTTTGCACACCCGGGAAAGACTCCCTGGCCAGGCCGGGGGAGAACGCTGAGGGGGCCGATCCAGAGGGCCCTGGGGACCCCACCAGCCAGACAAACAGGCTGGAGCCTGGACACGGAAGGAGGAGAGGGTGGGAGACTGTCCAGGCTCACCCACACCACCCACTGCCTTCCAGCACAGAGGCCGCTCACCAGGCCACACATCACCTTCCCCCGATGGAGCTAGACGCCCCCAGGCTCAACTCAAGGGGAGTTCTCCTGCCTCTGCATCTGGCTTCTGGGCCGAGGGTGGGGTGGGCCTATGTTTGGAGGAGACGGAGTCTCCTGACAGATGAGGAGGGCGCCTCGGGCAGTGGCGGGAAGCAGGTAAAAAGCAGGTCTGACGCTAACTGCCTAGACTTAGTGCAGACGTCACAGGCCAAGGGCATAGTCCTCCCCCAGACTCCCCTCACTTCAGACAGCAGCCGCGAGCTCTGGGGTCCTCAGGCTACCGGCGCGTCTAAGGGGCCACTATCCACTTGGGTTCGATAAGTCACTGGAACAGCCCACAGAACTCAGGGAAGCACTAGGCTTAGGACCACCGTTTTATTATAAAGGGCTCAAAGCAGGACTCGCCAAGGAAGAGACACAGCGTGAGGTCTCAGAGGCTCTCCAACGTGAAGCTGCCGTGTCCTCAGGATGTCACCTCCTGGGCCACTGGTGTGTAACTACCCAGGAAGAGCTCACCTGAGCAGTGGTGTCTAACGTTTGTACTGGGGCTGCATTATGTCAACATGACGGACTGAATCATTGGCCCTGTGATTGAATGCCATCTCCAGCCCCCTTCCCTCCCCAGACGTTGAGCTGACGTCATCTGGTTCAAAGCCCCAGCCCTCCGATCACAGGGTTGGCCCCCATCCTGAGTCATCTCATCTGAGTGAACCCAGGCAAGGTCTGAGCCGCCCACTGGAATAACAAAGACACTCTTATCACCTGGGAAACCCCCGTGGTTCTCAATCTTCTGGCCCTTTAAACACAGTTCCTCATGTTGTGACCCGACCATAAAATTATTTCCGTTGCTACTTCATCACTGTAATGTTGCTACTGTTATGAATCGTCATGTAAATATCTGATATGCAGGATGGTCTTAGGCGACCCCTGTGAAAGGGTCGTTCGACCGCCAAAGGGGTCGCGACCCACAGGTTGAGAACCGCTGGTTTAGAGGTTGCCTCCCGCGAACCAGGGACATAAGCCACCCACATTCCTTATTATTCAGCACCAAGAAGTCTGGGGTGGCGTGGGGTACAGTTAGAGAGACAGAGACCTCGGCCCAACCTTGTGAGAAGAGGAGAATGATGTTCATTTGGGGATGAAAAGATTCACTCAGAGGAAAAACATGGACAGGTAATATCTTCAAATTTAAATCTTTGTGTTTTTTCTACCTTCTCATAAGAGATCTTTTTTTCTTTTAAATTTTAATCTCCCATTCACATTGCCTGGGGGGGATGTAAAATTGTTATAGCAGAGGAGAAAAAGCTAGAAGCTGTCAATGTTACTATTTTTTATTTTTAAAATCCAGAGGGAAGGCTGAGGGAAGCAGGGTCCAGAGTTTATAAAAGAAGGAGGGTGCGGAAGCCCTAGCCACCAAGGTGGGCGAGGGGCTCCGACTGGGAGCACTGCCCCTGACCGGCTTGGGGAGCCTGTTAACCTTGGGGAGGAGCCACATGAACAACCAGATCCTCACTGTAGACCTGTGGTGGGCAGTTAGACAGGCATGAGCAGAGCAAGGACGATGGGCCGGCTACAGAAGGTCACCAGGATGGAGAGCCCCAGGTGCCTAGCAAGGGACAATCGGTTACAGGGTGGGACCTGGCCCCAGGGTGACTTTCCTCCCCTAGCTTATCGCTGGTCTTGGCGTTTGGACCCCCTGGCCTTTCTCCCCTAGAGATAACATCTAGGCCTCAACTTGCGTTTCAGCTCCAGGCCCAGATAAAGCAACAAAACCAGCCACAGCTGACCTCAGGACCAGCTGCATTGGATAACGACCCCTGCCCTGGTGCTGGCCCATCAGTCAGTGGAGACCACAACCCTGAAAGGACACACCTGGAAAACTGCTGAATATTCTATTGAGATCTTCCCCTGGGACCTCCCCTGAGTCTCCACCCTTAAAAAGCACATCGCCTTGGCCTCCAGGACTTCAGGCACTGCGGTGAGGACAGGTCTAAGTGAGCTTGGTCCAGCTCAGAGCGCTGCCTCAGATGCTCTGGGCATGTTCTGCCCCAGGACTTCTCCACGGAGAAGCCTCCGCAGCCTGTGAGTGAGCACAGCCCAGAAGGTCAAGGTGACACTCCTGGGGGTGGGCGCTGGTGGAGAAAGGGCACCAGTTCTGGGAGGGCTTTGTGGCTTCTCAGCAGGACTGTGAGGTCCTGGCTCTTCCAGACAGATGGGACTGGACACTCCGGCCTAGCTGGGCTTCTCTTCCCCACCTCCCTCCCCTGCCCCTCACTCCTACTGCCTGGGACCAGCTCTCAAGTTAATCACAGACGCTGTTGGTGCCTGTCCTGCTTTCATGTGACAGCTGGCTGGGGCACCCACAGTATTCCAGGAGCCTCGGGGTGCTGCCCTGCTACTTGGCTTCCTGAGGGAGCAGTCCTGGGTTTTTAGTTCAAAATTCCCATAGACACACCTTAAAGACCATCTCACTGGACCCCTATGTTATGCAGATGAGCCCAAGAGGAAGCTGGCCTGAGATCACGTGGGGAGGGCTGGAACCCAGCTCATTCTCTCGTCTCCTCCCTCCCAACAGGCCTCTAAAAGCTGCTCGCTGGAGGTTTAATGAGATCCTATCTGTGAAAATGCCTTGTAAACTGTGAAGCATTATGAATACGCTATTTGTCATGATTTGTGCCAGGCCTGGGACTGGAACCCAGATCTGCTGACTCCCGGCCAGTGCATTAAACCCGGCAATAAGAAGACTGCATTAGACAGCTATTTAGGATTTCTTATTTTTATAGTTACGCTCTCAGACACTGGCTTACTAGAAACCCCAGCCCAGCCACCCTCTCGCTGCCGAGGACTCCGTGTTGCTTTCTGCTGGCTGGCGGAGGGTGGCTGCTGTGCTTGTCGATGTCTCATTCACTTATTCCAATTTTCTAAGATGTCCCAGGCACTTGGCTAGTACTGGGGGATATTAGTGGTGACCAAGGCAAACACAGGTTCTGGCCTCAAGGAGAAACCCAGTCTAGTAGGGAAGAAACGTATTCAATAAACACTCGGATAATTTATATAATTTCAGCGTACTGAGTGTTATGAACAGAGGGCAGGATGCCATGGCAGCGAGTCCACAGAGGCACCAAACCAACATTGGGGGGTCAGGGGAGCCCCTCTGAGGAGGAGACATTTAGCTGAGACCTGAAGGATGAACAGGAAAGAGGCAGACATGCGAGAAGAACGGGGATTCCTGGCAGGAAAAGAGCTTGCATATGGGCCTCAAGATGCCGACCCTAAGAATAGACAAGGGCAAGAGGCAGGCCAGTCGGGACTGGGAGGGGCTGGGCTCCGTGAGGGTTTATCTTCAAAGCTTTCTTAAAAGCAAGGGACGTCATTGCGTGTGTAGTGCCGAGCAATGACATAACCAGAGGTTTGTTTTCCAGGGGTCATTCTGCTCACAGGGTGGCTGGCGAGCATGTTGGACGGGGGCCAGCCTGGCTTCGGGAGGAATGTGAGGAGACTACCCAATAACGGAGGGGAGGGAGGGGGGCCATCCTGGGACAGGGCTGTGGCCCTGAGAGGAGAGAACCGGATGAGTTCATATGACATTTTAAGGTGGAATCAGCAGCACAGGGAGGGTGGCTAGCAGGGAAGGAGAGGGAGTTGTCGCTGGTGAGCCTGGGCTCCTGACATGAGCGGCCGGTGGATGGAGGAGGTGCCTCTTCCTGAGCTGGCACGGGGGGAGGGACAGGTTTGGGGGAAGAACAAGAGTTCGGATGTGTTGAGTCTCTGTGTAATAGTCACGTGGAGATAACAAGTGGCGGTTAGTTATGTGGGACTGAGAGCTCAGAACAGAGCTGCGGACTGGAGACAGACATGTGGAAACGTCCAGGCATAGGTGATAGTTACAGTCGTGGAGGAGACCAGCCAGGGACCACAGTGGTCCCTGATGGAGACAGGGTCCCTGCCTTCAGGGAGCTCACATTCCCAGAGGGCTCCCTGCTTCCGGTAACATCAGCGTAGCTCCTCAGAGACCACTAACAACGAGCTGGACAAAGTCCTACAGGCATCTGTGTGCAGGCAGCCAGGATTTGGGAGGTCAGGATCCCAGAAGGACAGGGAGCCTATGGGAGTGACATTGGTGTTATTCTTCCCCTTAAGGCATTGCTGATACGTGGGTGGCATGGGGCAAAGAGGCTAAGAACCCAGCCAAGGTGGTGGATAAGAAGCTGAAAACTTGAGCTGGAGGTTTTGGTGATGAGAGACAAAATTGGAGTGCAAAATTCCCAGGCAAGCAGGACCCCAGGGCCAAGATGTCTGGGAGGAGAGAAACACATCTTGTTAAAAATTCCAGAACCCTTTTCCCTGAGGCATCTGCTGACTCACAAACAGCACTTGCTGGGGTACTGAAGGGCTGAGCAGAAAGCACAGCCCAGAGACCCCGAAGCCGAGCTGAGGTTTAGGAAGGCAGATGGGGCTGGGGAAACAAACTTGGAATCCAAGACCCACCGAAGAGCACAAACCCTGGAACTCAACCCAGATCGCAGTGAGAACCCCAGGAGGGGAGGCGCTAGGAGGAGGTTGAGCTGGCAAAAGCAGCCTTCACAGACATGAGAGCCGGCGTCAAGGCAGCCACATGCCAGACCCGGTCAGGATGGCCCCTGGGACGCCCTTCAGAAAGGCCAAGTCAATCCTCTCTGATAAGAAAATCATCAGTCAGGGCCCAAAACCTATCTCCATCATAGAAGCAGACCCATGGGTGATCCAGATACTGGTGTTATCCAATAAAGACTTTCAAATAACCAAGATTAATATGCTTAAGAAAATAGATGGCAAGGTGAAGAATTTTACCAGGGAAATGGAATCTCTGTGCAAAGAGCCAATGGAAATGATAGTGGAACTAGAGGCCCGATGCATGAAATTCATGCAAAAGTAGGCCTTCCTTCCCCCAGCTGCCAGCACTGACTTCCCTCTGGCACCTGGATCCTGGGCTTCCCTTAGCAACCCCCGGTGTTCGATCTGGGAAGGTCGTCCGGGAAAGGACATAACAGGCCTAAGTAAGCATATTAGAGCTTTTATTATTATAGATGGGTAGAATTTAAAAATTAATATCCTTGAAGAACAGTTAACATTTTTCCAACATCCAAGTGGAAGGGTGTCCCAGGGGCAGGTAAGTGCTCCAGAAAGCCCCTCAGGTGACAGCCCCATGGGTGACAACCTCACAGGTGACAGCCCCACAGGCGACAGCCCCACAGGCGGCAGCCGGCGAGCAGGACAGGGTAGGGCGTGAAGCATGGGCTGGCAAGCGGCAGCAGCACTCGGGGAGGAAATTCATGGAAGGGTGGCCGGACCCACATGATGCTGGAATGTGAACGCTGGACGAAGAGATTGGCAGTCTGCTCTGCAAAGAGTGGACAGTAGTTATGTTTGTCCGGGTCTCTGTTTGGGTTTAGTTTGCCTCAGTGTCAACTTAGAAAAATGACCGTTTGCATTTTTAAAAAGTTACCCTTCTCTCGAATGTCAGGAAAAACAATATCCACACCAGTATTTAAAGCATTTCTCACTGCTTAGTCTTTTGGGCTATTTTTGTAAAACTATATAACAAGCCTATATTACCGTTTCAGACTATAACACTGAACGTTGGGACACATTTTGGTGTTGAGCAAGACCTTTTTCGGCCGGCTTATTGTGTCCTTCCTTTGCTGACCTTGTAAACTACTTAATTGCGAAATATGGTTCGTCTCAGAGTGCCTCTTAACGTTGTATTCTTTATAATCGAGATTTTTCCATTGCATGGGAGGCCATTCTCACACACACAGCCGGCTCCTCCTTCCACTGAGAGACATATGGTTTTCATCAGCCACTTCCCTCCTCCTGGCAGAAACCATGGCAAGGACTTAAATTTTATTTAGCAAATAGCCCACTCCTCTCACACCAAGCCCTTATTTGCTATTCTCCTGCTTCTCCTGTTTCACGCGACTCCACCTGCATCCCTTTTCCTAAAAGAGCCCCCGTCTCCCCGTCTCCTCTCAGGCAAACCCAACTGATTGAGCTGCCCCGCCTGCCAGACCTGACCAACCCTCAGGCCCCCCTGGGAGCGCGAGCAGACCAAGCTGAGTAGGAACCATCGTTCAGGAAGCGAGGGCTCCTGAAATGAGCTGGGCGGCCAGCTGGGAGCTGTTCCTCACTGCTGCAGAGAACGGGCAGCTGATGGAGATTGCTCGGGAACTGGAGGCTGCTGACATTCGGGGTGTCCTGACTCTGAGCTGATTCAGGGGGAAAGCCAAGCCTCACCCTCTAGCCACAGGCTCCCTCGCTTTCTGTTTCCAGCAGGTCTTACCCTCCCTGATGTCATTCCGAAGGAGGCACTTTCTAAGCTGGCAGCCAAGTTTGGCAAGCCCCCCACCCGCTGACCATCCTTCCTCAGAGGCTGGCTGAGCCCCTCTGACGTGTAAATGGCCAGAAGTCCCTGAGTGCTAGTGAGAACAGCCCTAAACTGGGTGCTGAGGGACCCGGGCTGTGCAGCACCCTCACCACCACCATACTTACTGCAGCACCTGACCATGTCTGCCCCCTCCCCCCACGTACCCCGAATCCATGCACATTTCTCCACCTCCACTACTGCCCCCTCCTCTCTTGCCTGGACCACTGACCTAGCCTCCCGGCAGGTCCCCCCGCTTCCCCTCGGCCTCCCCTTAGTCCATTTCCCCACAGAGGCGGAGTGATCTGGCCAGGCTGCTACTGCAAACCTCTCAGTGGTCTTCCATTGGACTTGCAGCAAAATACCGACTCCTCACCATGGCCCTCGAGGCCCTGCCTGTCTCTGAGCCTCAGCCCGAGTGGCTCTCCCTCACTCCCTTCAGTCCCTCGTGACTCCAGCATCCTGGATCCCCAAGGCCAACAGTTGGCTCAGCCTCTTCCCCTCCCGCTCAGAGCTGCACAGCCTCTGGCCCTGCAGGTGGGCCTGGCTTCAGGCACCAAAACAAGCCCCTGCCTAAGGTTCAGATGGTCCCTTCGCAGGACTGCCCTCCAGGGTGTCTCAGCCTCACCTCCCCCCCGCCCCCCATTTTTTCAGATGAGGAGACAGAGACCCACATGGGCGCAGGGGCTGTCCAACGGTTGGAATGAGTTTATGGCAGAACCGACCCAGAAGCCTGTGTCTTGACCCTCATGCCCGTGCTCTTTTCTCCTCCCCAGGCTACCTGGCGAGGGACCCTGGGGGCCGCCCAAGGAGTGGAGGGACCAGGTCTGCAGTTTGTGCAGCACTTGGGGGACCACATTCCAGTCTGACTGCTCCCCTGCAGGGCCGGGATGCAGCGGGGCTCTGATTCAGACAGATGCCATTTCTTGATGCTTCCCATCAGCTGGGTGCTCCAGTGCATGCTGGGAACTCACCAGGGCTCACCGTTCCTTAATCGTGGAGGGCTTGGGGCCCTGGGTGTGAGTCATACACTGGGAGACCCTCAGCCATATAGAGACCATGACCCCAGGCAAGCAGCAGGGCTCCTAAGACCTCGATGGAGGAAGGCAAAGAGGACCGCCTGTGGGTCAAGGCACCGCATGGCTGGTGGGATATAGGCTTAGGCTGTTTCCAGAAGGCTCTTGTATTGGGAGATAGGGCAGAGCTAAGGCGGTGCTGACGAGGATGGGGTGGGACCCGAGGGGGAAGGATGTATCAGAGGAGCAGGTGGGGTGATGGAAACATCTCTGGGCTGTAGTTAGACTTGAGCAACAGGGAAGAAAAAGCTGCAATGTAAACAACCCACAGCATCGTCCCAGCACGGCTGCCTTCCGAGGGGGCGGCATAATTCATATCAAAGGGGTGAGGAATCTTTATGTGCCTGCAGAGACAACTGGGAGGGGAAGGAGTTAAGAGGAATAATTTGATTGTGTTAAAGAAAAAAGTAATTTCAAAGCTGGTCCTTAATGTGTTCTGTGCAGGCAGAGATTGGCCCAGAGGCAGCCTCAGGCAGGGGGTGGGGATGAGCTGCTCCACAGGAGAAATCGATGCTATGGGAGGCTGGGGGTGAAGAGCGCCGTGGGGGGGCAGGGGGTTGGAGAACAGGGGCAGAGGCTGTGCAGCTCTGAGCGGGAGGGGAAGAGGCTGAGCCAACTGTTGGCCTTGGGGATCCAGGATGCTGGGGTTGGTGGGAGGCGAGGGGGGTTGTTCCATGTCTTGAAATTTTCGGATGAGTGTTGTAATATTAGGGACTATAATCATTTCTATTATTCTCCCTTTCTTGGTATTCTCTTTCCATTTTAAGTTCTTGATCTTAGTTTTAGTTTTTTGCTATGAGAGGT
>NW_005871333.1:299782-325690 GCF_000147115.1 Myotis lucifugus
GGCCAAATCTCAACACAATCAGAGGCCCTGGAACAAACTTGCTTTATGACGACTCTTGCAGGAGGAGACTGTCAATCTTCTTCGTCAAGCGTTCAGATTCCAGCCTCCTGTGCGTCCGGCCTCCCTTACCTGAATTTTCCTCCGCGAGTGCACGGCCCGGTTGCCAGCCTTGCTTCAATGCCCAGTCCTGCCCTGGTTGCCCGGCTCATCCTCTGGGGAGTGTTTCCCATGGGGGCTGTCACCTGAGGGGGCTTTTCTGGGAACACTTACCTGGCCCCTTGGGACACCCTGTCCACTTGGATGTTGGAAAAAAATGTTAAAGTCCCTTCAAGGATATTAATTTTTAACTTCTATCCCATCTATAACAAGAAAAGCATAATATGCTAATTAGACCATCTGGCTTCCGGACGACCTTCCAGATGAAGCCGGGGCTGCTAGGGAAGCCCAGGAGGGAGGGAGGGAGGGAGGGAGGGAGGGAACGGAGGAAGGAAGGAAGGGAAGGAGGGAGGGAGTCAGGGAGGAGGGAATTCAATAGAAACAGAGAGAAGGGTTGGGATCAAATCCCCAGACGTATTGCAGGAAAGCCTGGCTTCCCTCTCTTGTGGGTTGAGGGTTTGACCCATGTTCTCTTGGCTATTAAAAGACTCCCTAAGCCATAGGGCTTGGGAACACCCAAAGTGGGAGACCTTGTGATTCGAATCTTGTGTGTGGCTTACCAAGTGGTCAGGAAGAAAGAGGACATGTGGGTTCAGGGCGGTCTGTGAGGGCACTTGAGGAGATGGGTCGTCTAAGAGTGTTTGTACATCCAGGCCTCGGCTCACCTTAGCCAAGGGGCTCACAGAACCCTTGCAGGATCTGGAAGGAAGCGGCTATTTCCTTACACACACACACACACACACACACACACACCCTGAGATTGTGCTAAGGACAGGTCTGGCCCAGTATCTCCCTGCTCCCTTCCTCTTGCGATTTCTTAAAGCTTCCTTTAAATTATAGATCGTCTCACTAACAGCCAGTTAAGATGACTGAGTGGTTTCATCTATATTTCAGGGCAGCCCTGGGATCCTTTGGGCCGGAAACGAGGACACACCTTTCCACTTCCCTCTCTGAAACTGACGTTGTTCAAGATGCGAGCCTCTGAGAACTCCCGTTGCCAAGTTGCTTCATTCTTTATAAAAATATAGATGCCTCAATCATATGTTGCCATGACCGGGGTCCCTCCAGACGGCCTCCCCAGCGCCTGACCCACAGGTATCAGCCTTATATCTCCATTTCTTCAGAGGAGAGTCCATCATGTACTTTATTGAATTACGACTCTAAGAGCAAAGGTCCCCAGGGACACTGGTGTGGACACTCCATCCCGAAGAGTCTGACCACGGTGGGAGGGATCTAGAAGCCATCTCAAATGTCAGATACATTGAGAATATTGATTCCAGGGAAGAGCAAATCAGGGAGAATGCACAACTGTTAGTGAGAACTCTGACTTATAAGTAAGATCAATGCACCAAATGTTAGTGAGAACTCTGACTTATAAGTAAGATCAATGCACCAAATGAGATTATTGGCTAGTGTTAAAGGGAGTCCCTGGGGCATTCTCTCTCTCTCTCTCTCTCTCTCTCTCTCTCTCTCTCTCTCTCTCTCTCCTCTCCCTACTCTCTCTCTCCTCCAACTGCCTTTCTTCTTGGCATTACCCTTGGCTGAATCCTGTCCAACTGCCTTTCTTCTTGGCATTACCCTTGGCTGAATCCTGTACCTCAAATTACAGTCTGAGGGCTCTGTCTCATGCCATCTCTCAAATATTTTCTTTCCACGGAGCAGGAAGCCTTCTTGGCCACCAGGAGCCCTCGATTCATATCCTATCAGTTTAAAGGCCCTCACCAGAAAGAGATGGTCTTTCCTAACAGCTGTCAGAAAAGTCCTGGGTTCAACTCACTGGCCCAAATTAGAAGCACAGGCCCCTCCCTGATCCAGTTTCTGTGGCTAGGAGGTCAGGTGTGCCTGTTGGCCAGGCCTGGGTCACAGGCACACTCCCTGTTTTGAGAAAATTGCAACCAGCTCTCCCCAAATCTCATGGAACAGGTGTCCACAGGGAAGAGAGGTTCTGTTACCGCAGGAGAACAGGAGGTGCCAGCCGAACAAAGGGCCGAATGGCCTGGGTTATTTTTCTTTCTATATAATGTAAGTTTGCTCACATCACCATCTTGCCTAATATCCTTCAGTGGCTCCCCAGGGCCTGCAAGATAAAGTCCAGTTCTTTCTAAGGGCTTGCAAGCCCTCCAGGCACTGGCCCTGGCTCCCCCTCAGCTCCACCTCCTACCGCTCTCTGCCCAGTTCTCTCCTCCACCCCCAGCACCACTGCACCTAGAGCCAGGCAGGCCTCTGTCCTCCCCCCACCCCCCAAAGCACCCTCCAGGTTCTCTCCTACTTCTCTAGGCCAAAGACAAGTTCAAAACATTGCCTGAAATCTTAAGGGGAATCAAGGAAGTGCATATGAGAAAGTACCCCTAGACTGTTTTTAGAAGCAGCTCTGCTGAGAACCCACACTAACTTCAAAGTTCTTCCCAAACCCACTGCCCAACTCACCTGCCAACTGCCTCCATGTGGTCAGGGATGAATCTCCTCCCACCACAGGCATCTGGCAACCATTCCCCTTCCTTGGAGTTCAGGTCTGACGCCCCACCCCCCTCCCCACCCCAGCTGCTAGTAGTTTTTCCTTCTTGCTCACATTGAAGATCGGCCTCCCAAGCCCTCCTGTCCTGCCCCAGAATTTGCCTCTTCCATGCAATGCATTACTGAGAACAGAGATATCAAAACAAAATACCTGTCAGGACATCTTTTGAATGTTGGATGTCAGGTTAAAATCGAACCTCATGTGGGACTCCAACTCCCAAGTCCAGGTTGGGCTGGACAAGACCCAGTCTGGGTCATTTGCACAGTTGTGTTCTCCTGTCTACGCTGAGGAAGTGAGCGCTTCTCTCCCACATTTTTCTCCATTCGAGCCCTCATCTTGTGCAAACAACTGATCCAGAGAAACACACCCCACTTTGCAAGAACACACCAAGTTCAGGTATAGGGTAGTCTGATTCCGAATTAGGAGATGCTCAGAGGCAGGGTTCTATACCTGACCTCCTGGCCAGTCTAAATAAAACAACTTCAGAGGCAGAATTCCACAAATTCATTCAATGTACATTACTAAAGGGTATTAACATTTCAGACTAAGAAATCCCCGTTAAGGCCCCATCACAGCTTTCCCATACTCACCAAGAATGATAAGTAGGCCCTTGATTTCTATTAGCATAGCTGAAAGAGCCAACTCAAGTGGTATGTTCCAAAACAAAGAAACATCTTCCATAAAGCAAATTTTAGTCTCCATCCTAAAAGGCAGTTTATAATCCTAAATGGCATTTTTTCCAGTTTTAGAAAAAAACAACTTATTATAAACCCATTACAAAGTAATTTTATAATTCCAGGACAAAGGACAAAGATAAGGAGAGCAATTGGGTGAAGGCTGATTTCAAAGGATTGTCATTGGGAGACCTATTGATACATCCAATCAAAACCAAAGACTAATCAGATATGAAAATTCTCCAAACCTGCTACAAAAAGTGAAATTTTGAAAATTCTTCAAAACTCTATTTTAAAGCATAGCTGAGCTCAAAAGCAAGAAAAATTCTAGGCACCTGAATGAAACAGAAACCTACATCCTTAGAGAGTCAAAAGGATCAAACCCCAAAAAGAATAGAAACAGGCAATAGTGAAATCACCCCCACAAAAAACCTTACTAATTCAGAGCAGTTACAAGATTGTTGTGAAAAATAACCCCTGCTGAAGATGAACTCACACACACAAATTATAAAATACTAGAGGCCTGATGCACTAAGATTCGTGCAAGAATGGGCCTTCCTTCCCCTGGCTGCTGGCACCGCCTTCGCTCTGGCCCAGAGCTGCCTTTCTGCCTTCCCACGCTGTCCAGAGGCCCGGAGCACATGGGGCGGGGTGAGACGCTTGTGTATGCAAATTAATCCGCCATCTTTGTTGGGTTAATTTGCATACCCACTCCTGATTGGCTGGTGGGCGTCACAAAGGTATGGTCAATTTGCATATTTCTCTTTTATTAGCATAGATATGGGGAAATCCAATGCCAAGTCAGACTATCCATGGGTTTAACAAATGGAATCATTCACACCAGAGGAATTAGAGACTAAAAAATGACCTGTAAAGAACCTTAGGTTCAATTAAGTGTTTACAGAGATAAAGAAAGGCCCATTTAACAAGCATAGAAAATTACGAATTGAGAACAAGAGGATTTGCAATCCTGACTACAATTGTAGGTTTATCTTTCTCTTTGCAGTTTTCTTTCCCTTCATGTATTTTGAAGCTTTTTTTTTTTAGGTCCATATACATTTATCTCATAATCTATCCCTTTTAATTGAGGTGTTTAAACCATTTTACATTTAATGTGATTGTTGATATGGCTAGGTTTAAATCTGCCATTTTGCTACTTGTATTCTATGTGTACCGTCTGTCTTTGTTCTCAATTTTCTCTTTTTTTGAGTTATCTAATGTGTCTTGTTATTTTATTTTATCATAGGTCTACCTCATTCTTTTTAACCCCAGTATAATATTCCATAGTATGGATGTATCATAGTTATTTACTTAGCGATGAAAATTTTAATATTTTTTGTTTTTAAATATTACCAAAACATTGTAATTAACATCTTTATGCATGCTTCTTTCTCTCTCTGTGAGTATTTCTGTAGAATCAAGTCTCAGAAGTGAAACTTCTGGGTCAAAGGTAAGCACTTTTTCATTTTGATAGAGTCTGCCAAGTTGCCCTCCAAAAAAAGCTGTATCAATTTGTTTCCACCAAGAAATAGCAGTTCCCTACTCCTTGCCAACCTTACACAGAATCAATCTTCTTTTATTATTTTTTTGTCATTTTATTGGGGAAGTTGTCAGTTATTGTTTTTAATTTGCATGTCTCTGGTTTTTTTTAATGATATTAAGCAGATTGACATATATTTAAAGCCACTTGTACTTCTCCTGTGAATTGTCTATTGTTTTTGGCTGAATTATGTTCCCCCAAATTCATAAGTTGAAGTTCTAATCCCCAGCACCTCAGATGTGACTTTATTTAGAGATAGGGCTTTTAAGGCAGTAATTGAGGCAAAATGAGGTCCTGTGGTAGGCCCTAATCCAATGTGACTTTTGTCCTTATAAGAAGAGATTAGCACACACATTTGTGTGTATAGAAGAAAGACCATGTGAGGACACAGTGAGAAGCCAGCCGTCGGCAAGCCAAGGAAAGAGAAGAAACCAAACCTGTCAACACCTTGATCCTGGACTTCTAGCCTCTACAAGTGCAAAAAAATAAAGTTCTGTTGTTTAAGCCACCCAATATGTTCTATTTTCTTATGGCAGCCCTAGCAAACTAATATTCATATTCATCTATATTGCCAAATCTCCTGGATTGTCTTTTCTTATTGATTTATAGGAGTTCATTATATGTTATCTATAATAATAAAAGCGTAATATGCTAATTAGACTTGACAGCCAAACGACCTTCCAGATGTCATTCCGGACATCTTTCCAGGCGAAGCCGCAGTGGTGGGGGCCGAGGCAGAGGCGGTTAGGGGTGATCAGGCAGGCAAGTGAGTGGTTAGGGGCTATCAGGCAGGCAGGCAGGCACGCAAGCGGTTAGGAGCCAGCGGTCCCGGATTGCGAGAGGGTGCAACCAGGTTGAGGGACCCCCCACCCCCCACCCCTGCACGAATTTTGTGCACTGGGCCTCTAGTCAATATTAACCTTTTATCTAGAGCAGTGGTTCTCAACCTTCTGGCCCTTTAAATACAGTTCCTCATGTTGTGACCCAACCATAAAATCATTTTCGTTGCTACTTCATAACTGTAATGTTGCTACTGTTATGAATCGTAATGTAAATATCTGATATGCAGGATGGTCTTAGGCGACCCCTGTGAAAGGGTCATTCGACCGCCAAAGGTTGAGAACTGCTGATCTAGAGTTATCATATAATTTGTTGTTCATACCAAAACACTTTTGAAAATGACAAATACTAAACCAGATGGAACACCAAAACAACAAGCATAAACCAAAACTGCCCTGAGAAAACTAGAATGTATGTTCGCCATATTATTGTCTGTTACATTTGCTGCCAAATTTTTCACCAAGTATATTATTTTTAATTTGTTAATAGACTTTATTTTTAGAGCAGTTTTATGCTTATAGAAAAAATGAGCAGAAAGTTTCTCTATTATTAACATCTGTTATAATTGATGAATCAATATTGATACGTTATTATTAACTAAAGTCCATAGTTTACATTAGTGTTGGCTCTCTGCTATACAGTTCTATGGGTTTTGACAAATGCATAATGTCGTGTATCTACTACTAATTACAGTGTCCTACAGAGGAGTTTCACTGCCCTAAAAATGCCCTATGCTCCATCTATTCATCCCTCCCTTTCTCCCCCAGAACCTGTGGCAACCATTGATCTTTCTTTTACTGTCTCTATAGTTTTTCCCTTTCTAGAACATCATATTGTTGAAATCATATAGTATGTAGCCTATTCAAACTGGCCTCTTTCACTTAACAATATGCATTTAAGGTTCTTCCATGTCCTTTCACAGCTTGATAGATCCTTTTTTATCATTGAAAAATATTCAATTGTATGGATGCACCGTAGTTTCTTTATCCCTTCACCTATTGAAAGACATCAAAGTTGCCTCCAGTTATTGGCAATTATGAGCAAAGCTGCTATAAACATTTGTGTGAAGGTTTTACATAGGAAAAGTTTTCAATCCAGTGAGATTGCTGGATCGTATAGTAAGCCTATGTTTAGTTTTTTAAGAAACTGCCAAACTGTCTTCCAAAGTGGCTATACCATTTGCATTCCTATCAGCAATGAATGAGAGCTCCTGTTTCTCTACATCCTCATCAGCATTTGATGTTGTCAGTGTTTGGGATTATAGCCATTCTAATAGATGTGTAGTGGTATCTCATTGTCTTAATTTGCAATTCCCTGATGATGTATAATGTTAGACATCTCATTAGCTTATTTGCCATCTGTATGTCTTCTTTGTGGAGGTGTCTGGTCAGATTATTTTGCCCATTTCTTAATTGGGTTGGTTGTTCTCTTATTGTTGAGTTTTAAGAGTTCTTTGTATATTTTGGATACAAGTCCTTTATGAGATATGTGTTTTTGCAAAGATTTTCCTCTCAGCCTGTGGCTTGTCTTTACATTCTCTTAACAGTATCCTTCAAAGAGCAGAAGTTTTTCATTTTTAATGATGTCCAGCTTAGCAAATTTTTTCTTTCATGGATTGATCTCATATCTCAAAAATCATTGCCAAACCCAAGGTCAGTGGGTTTTCTCCTGTTAACGTCTAGAAACAGATTTTTCTCCTGTTACCTTCTGGAAATTTTATATTTTGCACTTACGTCTATGACCCATTTGAGTTAATTTTTGTGAAGAGTGTAAGGTCTGTGTCTAGATTCATTGTTTTTGCATGTGTATGTCTGATCGTTCCAGCACCACTTGTTGAAAAGACTATCCTTTCTCCATTGTATTGCCTTTGCTCCTTTGTCGAAGTCTGTTTTACTCTGTTTCACTGATCTGTTTATTCCTCTATAAATACCACGTCTTGATCGGCAAGTTTACAGTAAGTCTTGAAGTCATGTTGTATCAATTCTCCAACTTTGTTCTTCAGGATTGTGTTGGCTATTCTGGGTCTTTTGCCTTTCAATATAAATTTTTGATCAGCTTGTCGATATCCACAAAATAACTTGCTGGGATTTTAATTGGGATGGCATTGAATCTATACGTCAAGTTGGAAAGAATCAACATTTTAACAATTTTGTCTCTTCCTATCCATGAACATGGAATATTTCTCCATTATTTAGATATTCTTTGATTTCTTTCATCAGAGTTTTGTAGTCTTCATGTATATTCTTCACATATTTTGTTAGCTTTATGCTTAAGTCTGGTTTTCTCTTTCTTCCTTTTCTTTCTTTATTTCTTTTGTGCTAATATAAATGGTATTGTGTTTTTAAATATCAAATTCTAATGATTCATCGTTGATATATAGGAAAGTAATTAATTTTTGTAGCTGGAGCTCTCTATTGGAATGCTTTCCAGAGGTCTTCTGGACTGGCCCAAGACCTTCTGGAGCCATTTGGGTCCTCACAGCCACTGCTAAGCTCTAGACTGCATCTTTTCTCATCTACTTTTTTATTTAAAAAAATATATATGGCTAACACTTTAGAGTATATATTTTTTCTTTCATTTGACCTCCTAAAATACGATGGTAGGTGTAGCTATAATTACTGAGGGAGAAACTGAGGCTCAGAGAAATTATTTGACTCACCAAAGCTACAAAGCTACTAAGTCTCAGAGCCATTTATTCATTCAGCAGCTGTTTCCTACTGGCCTGGTGTGTGCCCAACAGTCTGGAGACCCAAAGCTGAAAGAAAACGTGTCCATGGTCATCAGGGTGCTCCCAGGTGGTGGGCAGGCCGGCTCATGAACAGGCAGTTCCAAAGCGACATACTGCCCCAGTGGTGGACCGTACTAATCCAGGGGTTACGCAGGAGAAGGTATCCAGGATGATCTGGGGGAGTCCTCTCAGACAAAGAAGTAGCATTTGACCTGAGACTTGAAGAATGACTAAGAATTTCCAGGGAGAGCAATGAGGAGATTATATTCCAGGAAGGAATAGCACGGGCAGAGGTACCCAGTGTGAGAGGATGTAGAGTGTTCAGGGAAACTACAAGTTGTTCTGGATCACTGAATCACACGGTGGTGAGGGAGGGGGATGATGAAGCAGAGACATCTAGGCTGGAGGGGCACTCAGTTGATGGTAGTTACGTATGCCAGGCTCTATCCTAATCACACACAAGCTCATGGAATCTTGCCTTGTCTAGACTGGGACCCCTGAGCATAATTTACATTCCAGAGCCGCTGCAGGATCAGGCTGAGGCTATCCTCCGTGCGACCTGTCTATTTCCTAGCATGGCCTCCTCCCTTTCCTGCCTGCTTCTCCTCTTCCTACTACCTCCCTGGGAGCACTTAACAAATCCTCATCTCAGGGACTGCTCCTGGGCAGCCCATCCCAAGCACCTGCTTAGTTTCAACCACTTACAGTTACTTGATACCACGCCATGATTTTATTTGTTCACTGTTTGTCCTCTTCACAGAATATAAGCGCCAGGAGGACAGAGACCTGACCTATTCCATTCACTTGTGCCTCCTCATGCCTGGGACAGTATCTGGCACATAGTAGGTGCCCAAAATATGCTTTGCTGAATAAATGATCTCAGTTAATTCCCACAATGACCCCGTGGTGGTAAATATTATCATCTCATCTTACAAATAAGGAAACAATTTCGTAGAAGTTTAATAACTTGCCTAGGCTGGCACAGATAGTGGACGGCACAGCTGAGGTTCCAAACTTTGCCTGTGACTCCAAACCAAAGCGTAGGCTTTAAACCCAAGCCCATGTTTGCAATTTCCAGAACATTCCAGGCTATTTCACACCTCCTCCAAAGGGGCTCCTGAAGCTGCTTCTTTTGCAAAGAAACATCCCTCCAATTCCGCATCTCACCCCAAGTCGACCCTCACGGTGCCCTGTGAGCCCCTCTGTCCCTGGACAGATTCCTGGTGGCTCTTGTTCATCTTTACTTCCTCTTTCTCTTCTGTGAAGTCCTTTAGGATAAATCTTCCCCTTGTTCATTTTTGAGTTCAACCCTAACGAGGGTCTGTCGCTGGACCAACTAGACAGCTGAGGCCGTGAATGTGGGATTGGCGCAAAGTCTGAGGGCCACGCTATACTGGCCATGTGAGGCCCAGTGACCTTCCCAGCCCACATCAGAGCATGAGGCCTGATCCCTGGGGGGTCTCTAGATTCAGGGACCTTCCTCCAAATGCCCCTTGGCTCAGGGCTCCTCTTACCTCTCCCAGGCCCATCACCCCCCCACCCCCGTCTGCCCCCCAGGCTTCCAGTGGGGTGAGTCCATTCATTACACTCTCCCTGCCCCTGCCTGTCAGAGATCACCCCGGTGAACCTCGGGGGGCACGGAGAGCCATCAATCCTAGTTACAGCTGCTTGGTTGACTTCCCCAAACCATGAGCTTAAGTCTTCTGAGAGTTGCCCCAGGTCCAGCCCCTGAAAGAGGCCTTGGTCTCACCCAAGGCAGAGGTAGAATCCCTGAGGGAATGTAGGCCTCCTCCAGTGGAATGCTGGGGCTGCTGAGGACCCTACAGACCTCCCTGTCCACCCCCTGAGGCCCAGATTGGGGGCATGGCTACTCTTGGGTCACAGAGACAGGTTCAGGGCAGACGGGGGCCGAACCTGGGCCTTTCACTGCCCCTTTCTATTTCAGCTCACTCTACTGCTACTCAGCAATTGAGACACGGGAGGCTTTCCTGCGCCCGGCCAAGGACCCTACACCCCTGCCCCCTTTCCAAGGCCAAGCATTGGTAAGGGCCGGAGTGAAGTCTGGCCAGGGCAGGAAAGTGCTGTCTTAAAGAGGCGGTAGGGCCTGCATGCCTGGCTGAGCTGGCTGTCACCCGGGGCCAGGTGGGCCTCTGACACTCAGCAGGAATTTTCCATTTGCGCATCCTCCGGCTGGTTGGGATCCAAGGCATTTTTAAGCTTTTTTTTTTTTTTTCCATTCCAGTTGTTTCCCCTGCCCCGTGAAGATGCACCCTGGGGTCCAGAGCAAGGGTCTCTAATTCTCAGGGAGGCTCCAGGGAACCCCACCCAGGAGCCACCTGTTAGTGCTTAAAATACAGAATTCTAGAATATAGGAACAAGAAAGTGTTTTTTAAAAATCTACACAGACAGTGAAATTGAGGTTCAGAGAGAAGAATGACATGTCAAAGGTCACTCCACCGGTAAGTGGTGCAACCAAGACCAAACACGGGTTTGTCTAACCCCGACAGGATTACATTTCCACGGTACCAGTTTCCCCAAGGTCAAGAGCCAAGGTCACCGAGAGACTCCAGAAGTCACGCGAGAGAGTCCCACAGATGAGGCTGTACGCGGGAGCTGAGCCATCTGTGGGGAAACTGCCAGGCCCCAGGAGAAGGCCCCAGAATGGACAGCTGAGTTGCCAAGGACACACGCTTCCCCACGCTCCTTTTCCGGGCCTGGCAGCAGCGATTCCAACAGCTCCTTCCCAAAGGCAAGGCCAGTGGGTGGTGGCCCCCCCTCCAGGGGCCTGAGACCCCTCCTCTCACATCACGGTGGTGGGGCTGTTTCCTGGGTGGAGGCAGACCTAACCTTGGGGCATTCCTTGTGCAGTGATAAGTCCTGGACCCGGTGAATATGTGTGAAACACAGCCTAGGAGGCTGGGCCTATGTTTTGAAGACTGGCTGGGCTGGAGTCTGAAGCTTGTGGAATCTTTGTCAAACTGTGCAGGGCACTGCAGGGGGCAGCCACAGGCAGGAGGTCTGACCCCAAGAAAGTATCCCTCGTGGTTAGAGTAACCCCTGGGTCTGCAGGTCAAGGAGAAAAGACTGACTCTTCAAGGTGAGTGACACTCTCCAGTCTCTTCGCCGGGACCCTGGGGGTGTTTCCCAGAGTCCGAGCTAACTCCCCGGAGCCTGGGCCTCCCCAGGGCTGGACCTCAGGAGCCCCCGCCCCCCGGCCTTGCTCACAGAGGTGGAGGTGGGGAAGGTGATGACGGGAGACCTCAGTGCCACTTGGCCTGTGCAACCTTTACCTTCGTGAAACTTGTAGAACAAGGTCCGCAGTTACCAGCCCGGCACTCCCCAAAGTAAGTTCTGTGAATCAAAGTCCAAGGGTATTCGAGGGGGAAAATGTTTCCATGGCCAAGTAAGTTTGGGAAACCAGGTCAAACCAATCCTCCAATGTATTACAAATTTCTCGCAGATCTCTTAGAGTGGTGGTTCTCACGGGGGCAAAATATCTCCCAGGGGACAGTGTATTTAGACATTAGTTGTCACAACGGGAGAGGTGCTCCTGGCATCTAGTGGGTAGAGGCCTGGATGCTGCTAAACATTCTACAATGCACACGGGACAGTCCCCCCACCCCACCCCACCCCCATCCCCGCAAAAGAAATCTGGCCCAAAATGTCAACAGCACTGAGACGGAGAAACCCCGGAGCATTGCAAACTCCCACAGGAAGTGTGTCAGGTCCGCAGGGGGAGAGCAGTCGTCATTCTCTGGGGCCACTCAGCATCTGCTCTCCCTTCCCACGTGGGAGGATTCCCGTGTTGTGAAGCAGCGGCTGCCTCCCAGCCCAGCAGCTGAAAGTGGCCGATTCACACTGTCCCAGCCTCTCTTGAGCTCAGGTGCGGGCACACGGCCTCGCTCCGCCAACTAGATGCATTTCCCCAGGCTTTGGACCCAAAACTTGTGATGCAAAGCAGCAGGGGCTCTGCAGACCCTTCTGGTGAGGACGGTGGCAGCAGCCACGATCTGTTTCCACAGGCCACACGGGGGATGGTTCTCGAGGCAACACCCAATGTTGGTGGCGCTGGTGGCACAAGCTAAAGTGTCTGTGCCCAGTGGTGGTCGCAGAGGGGTCTTCCTGAGGTCAGTCCTACAATATGGCTTTGGACATTGATCTAGACGCTTCGTCTCTGACCTTGGTTTTCTGACCCCACAGCAGATTCTGTGAGCTACCCAAGGTCCATAGAATAAATCCCTTCTCAGCTCAGTCAGCAGAGTTGGCTTCTGATGCGTGTACAGAACTGAGTGATGCTCCGAGTTTCCCAAATGCATGTGAGCACAGGATTCTTTCTTTGTAGACTATCTCGAGGAACTTTTGTTCCATGAGAATATCTTGAGGAATATGGACCGAACTGTCAAACAGGGATTCTTACAACCTCTGCTCCAGCCAGAACCAGACACTGCAGTGGCCCGCCTCTCCCAAGGCCATTGAGGACGCTCAGCCTCCCCCTCCTGGTCCTCGCTGACCCAGGGCTCGCCCACAGCTGCCTCCTCCCCAAGTGCCCCCAATAACGGCAGCTGCTGCAGCCTCAGAACAGAACATAATATAATCAGGTGTGCAAATGCTTGGGCTTGTCAGAAGGTGGAAAGAACTGAAATGTGGGTCCCAACTCTGTTGCTTAATTAGGCCAATGATGTTGGCAGATCAGAGATAAGTTTAAAAAGAGACTGAGGTTTTGAGAATCTGCCGAGTCAGGAGGGAAAGAGGGAAGCTTGAGGGAAGTCAGCTCTCCACCCAGCGAAGAGTGAAGGTAGTGTAGGGGCTTCTATGACCCGATTGCACGGAAGGTGCTGGGGCTGGTTTCAGGTGGCTTTAAAGAGCAGTTTTAGGCACATCCATTCATGGGTTCATCCAGAACATATGGAGCCCCAGTCATCGAGCAGACGCTGCTGAGACAGCGTTGAGCCAGACACACGGACCTTTCCCCGCCCTCCCGGAGCTTGGGGTCTAGTGGGGGAGACAGACAGCCAATCCTTGAGGTGCAACTGGTCCTTCTGTTACGGTGGTGTTGGGAGGAGAGGGGAGCCCGAGGACCATGAGGGACCTCATCCCCTGGGTCAAGGAGGACTTCCCCAAGGAAGGGACCAGCAGAGGAGCAGGTGTGAGCCAGGTGGGGGGAGGTAGGAATCCACCGGCAGCTGAGATAAAAGGAGCACAGTAGCCCGGCTAAAGTGGCTCAGTGGTTGAGCATTGACCTATGAACCTATGAGGTCACGGGTTCATTTCCCGGTCAGGGCACATGCCCAGGTTGTGGGCTCGATGCCCAGTGGAGTGCATGCAGAGGCAGTCGATCAATGATTCTCTCTCATCAGTGATGTTTCTTTCTCTCTCTTTCTTCCTCCCTGAAATCAATAAAAAAAAATATTGGAAAAGAAAAAAAGGAGCACAGTGGGTTTGGGGACCCAAACAAAGGCTCCCAAACCCAGCAGGAGAGGGCAAGTGGACCTCAAGCCAGGCTGGAGAGGGCGAGGGAGAGGGTTTGCAAATACCCTGCAGGCCGTGCCCAGGGCCCAGGGCCTCATTCTAAAAGCGTGGAAATCACTCGAGGGTTCTGATTGGAACCATGTGGCACAGGTGAGGGACACCTGGAGAACAACATGGCTCTCCAGTGCTGAGGCAGATGGAGGGGCCGGTCCTCATGGGGGATGGGTGTCCAGGTGAGGGAGGTGGAAGGGACACAAATGGACTTGGGGAGCAGCTACAGTGTGCTCAGGCCTCAGGCCGGGGGCTAGACATGGGAACGCCTTTCCGCTGAGCTGAAGTAACATAAAAACAGCCCTGGCCTCTCATGCTCCCCCCACCCCACCCCACATGCTTGCTGCAGGCCTGAAGGCTGTCCGCGCAGTTCCGGACCAACAGGCAGGGCGCCTGCGAAGTGGGGGCTGAGGGAGGAAGAGGAAAATAAGCAACAGGAACTGGCCCCGGCTGCTCCAGAGAGAGTGCTGGGAAGGAGTCAGCAGGCGGCTGGTCCAGCCGCCCCTGACAGGTGAGGGAGCTGGGGCCCAGGTTCAGGGGCAGAGCTGGAAATAAAACCCAGGTTGCTCCGATGCTCTTTCTGCTGCTCCAGGTGTGTGTGTGGACATGGGTGTGTACACGTGTACACGTGTACATCGTCTCTCCATCCACCCATAATCCAGGCTGGCCATGATGCTGGCCTGCGCCAAGATGTGTACAGAAATAAGAGAAATGCTTAGGAAAGAAGTTAATCTCAATATGGGGTGTATTCAGTTTCAGAAGGTTAATATCTTGATTTTTTTAAGCCCTTTCTGTTTTTTTCAAAGAGGATTTGGTGTTCTCAGTCCCAGCTGGGAGCTTAAGAAAACAGAACAGTGTTTCTCCGCCTGCTGCCTTCCCTGCTGCTCGAGGCCTCTCATGCCGGACCCGGGGGCAGGGGTGCCTGGATCCGGGCCTTGGCTCAGGCCCGCTCTGTGCACAGAGAGGAGGGAGAGGCACACACCGCAATGTGTTGTGGGGAACAGCCCCAGAGTCTCCGCCCCCCATTCACTGCCTGGGTGAACCTTGGAGCCATCCTTTCGCCTTAGAAAAACGGAGATGACGGTGAAAACTTGTTCACTGGATGTGCTCTTAAAACCGACTTTCGGGGCAAACAGGGGAATATAGTCCTGGGGTTGCCATTGGTGGGTAGACAGAGGTCTTGGTGTGGCCATTTGTATCCCCCCCCCAATCAAGCCCCTGGAGATCAGCCACAGTTGGAGTCCCAGCCCACCAGACCCCACAACTCCCTGACCTAAAACTCCCAGGAGAGAACCCTGCTCTGCAGAAGGCTGGGCCCCACAGGGTAGCAGGAGGTGAGCTGGAGCCCTGCCCAGGCTCACTGGGTTCTCAGCAATTTTGACAATAATAATAATAATAATAATAATAATAATAATAATGCAGGTTCCGGTTTCCCCAGATTCCAAAGGCCCACACAAGTACTTCTCTCAAGTCTGGTGCCCTGGCCGGTACCTAGGACCCATCATGTCTTTGCTGGGCAGGGTCCCTTCCTGTCAGGGACTCAGCAATAGATTCACACTCAATCAAGACCCAAGTCCCACCAGCATCTCACATGCCCTTCACCCTTACCCTCGCTAGGCCTCTGTTTCCTCACCCATTAAGTGGGCGTTTAGACCAGATGACACCCCTCCACACACACATACGTTCCCCTTGGAACTCATTTCAAGATTATCAACTTCCACGGAACCTCTGCCTCTAACAGCCCACCCACCTCCACCCCAGGCCAGACCCAGGAAGCCCTGGGATGTGGACCCCAAAACCTACGCTCTTTCCTCTGCCTCTCGGCTGCCCCCTTAGATCCACTCGGTTGAAACAGGACGGGCTCTCTGGCCAGGTGCTCTGTCCTGACTCAATGCAGCAGGCCTGTGTGAATGCCGCGGAGGTCTGCTCGGCAAGGTATTGAGGGACAGGAAAGGCCCACCGAGCCTGTGGGGTGATTCCCTTCTGGCCTCTCAGCTGGGCTCATCCCCTCCCCCAGGGCGGTGGCAGGCCGTCATCACACACCCCTGGGCCTCTGGCAGCCGTTTTCCCGTTTGTGCTTTTGGATCCAGCAAGTTACAGTTCATTCCTTCGGCCACATTGTTCATTAACGACATCACTTTTTCCATCTCCCTGACGGCTCAGTGCCCTTTCCTGAGCCCCGCCTCCCAGCCGATCTCCATCTCCCTGAGGAGCTGTGGATTCCATGGGTCACAGGACCACGCCATCTGTGGGTCACCTGAGACCGGCTCAGCACAGAGCCCAGGTACCACCTGCCTCCCCATGGTGACCCAGCACCCTGGCCAACCCTGGTCCATGTGGTTGGATGGTGACTTGCCCTTCAGATCACTTGGTGCCCTAGAGACATGGCCCTTCTCCCAAACATGCAGCTCAAAGGCATCCTTCCATCTGTGCATGGCTACGGAGACCCTTCCGAGTCCCTGTCTAGGCTGGTGCCTGCACTGTGCTAGGGCTGGGCCATGGACAGCTCGGCCTCCTCCTTTATCCCCACCTCCGATCCATCACCGTGCAGTGGGTTCATGGACAGTCCTGACTCCTGGCCCCTTTGCAAGCTGGCGTCACTTGGTCTTGCCCACAGTTCTGCCCTGTTTCCTACCCAAAGTCAAGCACCTGTCCCTCCTGGGGCAAATCCAGAGGCGCATCCTGGCCCTTCCTATAGCCTTCCTCTCCGAGCAGCTCATTCATTCACACACACAGCGTTTCTAAGCCTCTTAACTGTGCCAGGCCTTGCTGATAGCACCTTCTGTTCTCTTCCCTTATTGGCGCCCAGCTCTGTCCTCAGTCATTTTCTAGCGAGGGAGTATGGCCGAGAAGTGGACGCACCGACTTCGGAGTCAGACTAATCTGGGTCTGAGTCCTGGATCTGTTGTCTATTTACCCATAGGAATTTAGACAAGTTATTTCACTGTGAGCCTCCGTTTCCTCAACTGTAAAGGGGGATGCTGCCATTACGAGGGCCATTGGAAGCATTACGCCATCGTATGTGTGCCTGGCATTACGTGCATGTCTGGCAGAAAGGCAAGAAAGAGCCTGGAGCATTCAGAAGAACAGCAAAGAACACAGAATGGCTGGTGCAAGGAGCCCGAAGTGGAGTAAGGGGGTTGAGGCCGGCTGGTTCAGGCAAGACAGGAGGCCGAGCCTAGGAGTGCAGGCTTAGATCTGGGCGCCAGGATCTCGTGGTGGAATAGCCCTGCCCTGCCCCGCTCCCTCCACTGCCTCCAGGTAACAGTGCAGATTTTTAGAATGGCACTCCAGGCTTTCCCACGACCTCCCCACCCAGCCTTCCTTCCCACAGCTCCCTGAGGAGTGTGGGAAATAACGTGGCTTCTTCCTTAGAGCCTCTCTCCTGGCAAATGTTCACTGTGGGGCTGAGGAGCCAGGCCCTCCAGGCCTGCTGGGTGCCCCCACATATCCCGCCTCCTTCCTTCTCTTCCCTGCCAGCTCTTCCCAACCCGTGCTGCTTCTCCTCCCCCCGCCCACTGATGCCCAAGGACTCTGCATGGCCTCACAAGGTCACTGGTTGCCAAGCCACACCAGGGCTCCTCTTCAAGGACAGACCAAGGCTTTGGTCTAATTACACGGGCACCAGCCATCTGAGGTCACCAAGGCCCGGGAAAGCTGGAAGTCAGGTGGCCGCCACAGTCTGCCCCAGCAAGGCCACCCTACTCTCAGAGCTACAACCACGAAAATCAAAACAGGGGTTAGAGAGGGAGATCTGGATCCCAGCGGTTACTAACAATCTCACCTATGCTTTTTCTTTTTTTTTAAATTGAGATTTAATCGATATATACTATTGTATCAGTTTTAGGTGTACAACATCATGATTTGATAAACGTATATACTGTACAGTGATCACCATAATACATTTAGCTAACGTCTATCACCACAAATAGTTACAGTTCTTTTCTTGTGAGAAAGTTTCTATTTTTTGACCACCTTCACCCATTTCACTTAGCATAATGCCCAGCAGGTCCATCCACGTTGTGGCATATGGTAGGATTTCCTTCTGAATAATATTCCATTGAATATGTGTAGCACATTTTTCTTATCCATTCATCCACCAATGGATAGGTAGTTTCCATATCTTGGCTATTGTAAATAATACTGTGATGAACATGAGGATACAGGTATCTTTTTGAGTTTGTGTATTCATTTTCTTCAGGTAAATACCCAGAAGAAAAATTGCTGGGTCATATGGTAGTTCTATTTTTTAAATGTTTGAGGCATCTTCATACGCTTTTCCTTAGTGGCTGCACCCAGTTACATTCCCACCAGCAGTGAACAGGGTATCCCTTTTCTCCACATCCTCACCAACATTTTTTCTTTGTCTTTTTGATGACAGCCATTCTGACAGGAGTGAGGTGATACCTCACTGTGGTTGTGATTTGCATTTCCCTGATGACTGGGGACATCAAGCACCTTTTCATACACCTGTTGGCCATTTGTATGTCTTCTTGGGAAAATGTTTATTCAGATCTTCTGCCCACTTTTTATTTGGATTGCTTGTGAGTTTGGTATAGAGTTGTATCTGTTCTTTATATGTTTGGGATATTAATCCCCTACCAGATAATATAATTTGCAAATATTTTCTCCTATTCTGTGGGTTGCTTTTCCATTTTGTTCATGGTGTCTGTGCTGTACAGAACTCTTTGAGTTTACATTCTCACCTCTTAATAGAATTAATTAATTAGTCTTAGCTTCTCATTCATCATCTCACTGGGAGTCCCCCAATCGCCGGGTGAGTGAGGCCACAGGAGATTGCTCTCCTCGCTTTTCCCTGTTTCTTAGAGGGGGAAGCTGGGGCTCAGAGAGGGCCCACTTCTCACAGCTGGTCACTGCCGAGGTCTCCTGGCTTCTGGTCCTCTCCACTGAGTGGCTCGTCTGGAGATTCTGGGTTACACTGGTTGCTTAGTACCAACCCAGAACCCGAGGATTTCAGCAGGAGAAGGGACTGGTGTTCAAAACCCATCCTCAGCCTCCTACAGTGTCCACAAGTCTTTCAGGGAACCCTTCCTCAGGAGAGAAACCAGCACAGCTAGAGGGGAGACTGGCCTGGGATCTCATCTGTCTCCATCCTGCTCATCACCCCCTCATGTTCAGGGACCTCCTCTCCCATAGCCTCCAGCTCTAACACAAACCAACTTCCTCACAGAATCTGGGGCTCAGAAGCCAATAAATCATGGTTTAAAAAATCATGACTGGCTTTTTGGGAAACACACATTTCATTAACTTCTAGAGGAAAAAATAAGTCCAGAGGGCATTCATATTTTTAAAAAATATGTTATTTCAGTATTTTTAAAAACATAGTCTGAATAATTCGATCCTGCAGCATGTATTTTGTATGTTTGAAGATTTCAGACAGGTTCTTCTCTAGCTGGCCAGCTTGTTTCAGCCTGGACTAGAAGCCAAACCAGATGGACTAGCTAGACTAGGGTTTCTGTTTTGTTTTAGAAAAACAACAACAACAACAACCAAAAATCACTTTATTTAGGTATGATTGACATGCCAACAGCTAAACATATTTAATGTATACAATTTGATGGATGTGGATGTAAGTATACATCTAGGAAACCCATCACCAAAATCTATCCCATAGATGTATTAATCACCTCCAGAAGGTCCCATCCGCCTTCTGTATTTATTATTGTTGTTACTATTTTATAAGAACATCTAAGATCTTCCCTCCTGGAAACTTTTAAGTATACAGTACATTCTTGAGATGGACTAGCGTTCCACACTCGGAATGGATCTTTCTAGTCCTTCCTACTCATTTGACAGGCAGGGAACTGAGGTTTGAGTCAGAGAAATGTTCTCCCCAATGAAAGTCAGCACCTTCGTGGCAGAGTCAAATCTCAGCCCAGGTCTCCGAGTCCACACCCAGTGCTTCTCCCAGTGTGGCAGCCCCGCTGTGGCCTGGGTCTGGGCAGCCTGGGGAAGGGCTGGGGGCCACCTTCTGAGCAGCCCCTGGCTCAGACCCACCTGCCCACCTCTGAGCCTCAGGCTGCTCTGTGCTACCTCTCACATATGTGTCTGGTTCACACGGCTGTCCCTTTGGACTGCAGCGAGGGGCTGATTGGATGTAATTGCTTTGCCTAGAGCGAGCTATCTGCCTAATAGAATCAGCTGCCAGTAATTAGCCTGCCTGAGGCCCGTTTCCCCAGCTGGAGTCCTCTGACCTCCGGGTCCTTACTGCAACCTGTGAGTGTTGGGCCTCTGCAGGCAGCTAGGTGTCTGGTATACATGAGGGGTCCCAGAACTTTGGGTGGAAGAGAAGAAGCTGGAAGAAAGCAGTGCTGTGAAGGCTCAGCAAGGATTCCAGGTACAGACCTCCCTGGGGCCAGAGAATCACAGTATTCCATGGTTGGAGGGGGAGAGAGCCTGGCACTGAGGGACTTGCTGCTCCAGAAATGTTGAACTGAGCCCAATTGAATCACAAAGGGCATCAAGTCCAGCCCCAACTCCAGTACACTCAGCAATCAACTCAAAAGGCACCTACTATGTGCTAAGAACTGTACTAACTCCTTGGATTTTTCGAAAAAGACCTCAACCCAAGGGATCAGTCAGGCTGTGCTTGCCTACCTCCCTTGACCAGGAGCTCAGTACATCCTGGGCAGCCCATTTCTTCTTCAGAGGCTTAGAGAATATTCTGTCCATTGAGGGCTGTGAGGTCTCCCACTGTAGCTTCTCCCCACTGATCACTAATCCCTCCTGCAACTGACAGCTCACATGTCCCCTGTATCCTTTCTGCAGGCAGAATATCCCAAGTTCCTCTGGTTGTGTCACATACATCATGCGGTGAGACCCTTGTTAATCTGGTTGATGGGCCTGGAACCTGCTTCTGTTGTCAATTCCTCTGCCAGCAGTGGGGATTATGGGGGTCAGAATTCCTCTCCCAGCAGAAAGAAGTGCAGCTAAAGTCCCCAGGAGTGCCATGGTGCCCACAGAGGGACAGACGCCTAAAACCTGCTCATTGGGAGTAAAGTCACCTCTCTTGCCCTCTCCCCCGCCTGGACACACACACACACACACACACACACACACACACACACATGCTGTGCCGTGAACACTCACAGGCACCACTCGATACACACTGGCTGATTAATCACTGCAAGTGCTATTATAATTATTGTGTTCGGAGCTGAGAACAGGCTGCCTCTGCTTGCTTCTCAGAAGCCATAAACCTGCAAAGAAGGATTTCAAGATTTGTGGGGCTGTTGACTAGATCTGCAGGCTCACTTTTTCCTTAGCAGCAACACGTTGTTTGTCAGGGGATCCAGGCCATGGCCGCTCCAGAATGCCTGCAGAGGACAAGCTCAAGGGACTTCATGTGTGCAGTGGGGAGGGGGGCAATTTAGGGAACTTATCTTGTAGCTAAGGTTTAGAAGTCACGCTAGCTGGACTCGAGTCCCAGCTCTGGCCCAGCGAGCTGCGATGCCTGGACGCGCAGTAGGCATGAGCACTATAACGCTTCTGGTATGTGTCCCAGTGAAAATGCCCTGCAGGCCCTAGGGACACACATACAAGGATGCTCATCTCAGCGTGGTCTTCAGAGTCAGAGCTAGAGGCTGCCGAGGGGGCCTCTCCAGGGGAAGGGATCCGTCGAATGTGGTGGATGCTGACTTTGGACTAAGGCTTTCTGCTAACGAATGGAGCAGGTCTGACCCCCGCAGCAGCTCCATGAAGACGGACTGGTTCCCACTCTCACTGGTAGGAGACCCAAGTGTGTACCCTGAGCTGGTCACAGCTCATGTGGGGCGGGCTGAGAACAGAGCCAGGTGTCCACCTCCCAGAGTGTGCTGTCCCCTCCCTGCCCCTACCCCCACCACCCCCCACCCCCAGCTCCCAGAGCCTCTCCTTTGTGAACAGCTGACTTTTGTGTTTGGTTTGGGCTTGAGATGTTAAACAAATAGTGTCTCTTGACAAACGCAAGCCGGCTGCACTGGGACCAGTTACGCTCTGTAAATCCAGACCAATCCTCCACGTCTCTCTCTACAGAGATACACCAAGAAACACCTCAGTCAGACGCTAAGCACCCTGAATTCTATCCACTCCCCATCAGAGGCAGGATCCCCGCGCAGCTCTCTGCAGCAGCCACTTCCCTGCCTTTCTGCTGCAGCCCCTGGGCCTACAGGGCTCCTTCCTGTCTCAGACCTGCCTCTGGCTTGATGTTGAGATGGCTCTGAACACTCCTTCCTACAGCAAGCCATGGCCCCAGGCCCTGCCAACCCATCTAGCCCAGCCAGGCTTACTGGAACGGATGGAGGAGTGTTTATAGAGTGCCTTCTGTGTCAGGGGCTGTACCAAGGGTGGTGGGGCACAGGGATGAGCAGGGCTCTTTCCCTGCCCAGTTGGGTCTAAACAGGATGGAGCAGAATTTCATGTGGGGCTCCAGTCCAGCTAGTAATTGATAGAGTCAGGATTTGAAGTCAGCTATCTGACTCAGGGTCAACTATTTCACTCCCTACCTCCCTGCTCCCTGCACCCATCCTCCAGCCAAACTGGCCAATAAAGAGGGGCTGAAAAGCAATGGACAGAGAGGGCTCTGGGTCCCTCGTCCTTCAGCCCACATTCTTGACCATTGTACAATGAGCATTGCGGGTCACAGGGCCAGGCCTGTCGTTAGCATCACAGAATGTCAGCGCAGGAAGGGACTTTTTTAGGTAGAAAAGGCTGTGTAAACCGAGGCCCAGGAGAGGGAATGACTGGCCCCAAGTCCCACAGCAAATGAATGGCAGAGACAGCACTCCAGCCCAGGCCACTCGACTCTTCACCCTGCGTTCTCTACACTGCACAGGATTCCGGAAAATCATCACACAGAAGGCTGACCAGTATCATGATCTGAGAGATGCAAAAACATCTCTAATTGGCCCAAAGCTTCCTCCACTAAAGTCACCAATGGATTGAAAAAGAAAAACAGAAGAACATGGAGACGCCATAGCTGAGCCGTCTTTCCCATGTATAGCAGACAAGATTGGCAGAGGTGCTCTCTGACACCTGGCCCTGGGCAGAGGGTGGGGCATGCCCGGCAGGTGCAGGCAGTCCCAGGAATCTTGGAGGAAAGGGTGTGCCCGAGACTGTGAGGCCTTTGGCACAATCCCACCCAGGTCGAGGGTAGGCTGAGGCGACTCTTGTCTAAAGGTCCCAGGGGCTACATAGAAGCCTAGACAGGCACCAGCTTGAAGCCCCCCACCAGGCCCACCTCCTTAAGAGAACGGAGGGAGGAGGGGCAGGAGGAGGAGACACAGGCTGCCCTCCACCGTGGTTGTGCTGTGTTCCCCGAACTGGCAGATGTCCTGATCCCACACATAATGGATGCTACATAAAAAAAACCCTGCACCCCCTCACTCACTGTTGATCTTGGGCAAATTCCCTTCTTACACTCCATGCCTCAGTTTCCTCATCTGTAACATGAGAGGGTTGAGCTAGACAATCTCTAAAGGCCCTTCCAGTTCTGAAGTGCTGAGAGCAAGCTTCATCAGAATTAATAATAAATGCCCTGCCCCTAAAGACAGCTTTTTCCCTTTTTTAAAGCTCTTAGACTCATAATATCGCCTTTCGTCTGCACAGCAGTCTGGCCTGGCTGCCAGAAACAAGCCCCTCAACACATAGCCTTTCGCACGGAAAACCAGGTCTAGCAAACCACTGCTCTTCTAAATCAGCTTTGGGGGAACTGCTTTGGGGGGGGTGTGGCCAGGAGTCTAGAACCCAACTTGTAGTCCTACCCCTGGGAGCCAAGAAGGCAGCGTGTTGTTGTTGTTTTGTTTTTTTTTTTTTGTTTTTTTTGTTTTTTTTTTTTTCAGAAAGCCAGAAGATGCTGAGAGGGAAAGCCTGCAGTAGGCTGGGTTCATGGCCAAAGGGGCAGGGCCAGAAAGTTTGTGTCTTCCAAGAATCAAAGATCCTGGGGAAAGGGGTGCCGATAGGATGGGGAGAGGTAAGGTGTCACAAATCAGGGCCCTCCCATCAGGCTCTGGTCAGAGCCCCGAGTCCTAGGGGGAAAGGAGATGTTATAGAGCCCCATATTGTCTGATTGCACATATGTGATCTCCTTTGGTCCTTCACAACAATCTGTTCAGAGGTAGTATAATTATCTATCCTATTTACAGAGTTTTTAACATTGAGGCTCAAGGAGTCATGATGGAAAGAACATGGGCTAAGGTGGCAGACTGAAGTCTCTTTCCAGCTGAGTGGTCTTGGGTGACTCTCCACACTGCTTTCAGCCTCAGTTTCCTCATCTATAAAATGGACACAACCCTACCTACCTTTCGGGATTGTGGAAAAGACTCGAGATAATGAATGTAATAACATGCCCAGCAGACACACAGCAGGTGCTCGATACATGCTTGTTGCAGGAATGGTTGAAGGAAAGAATGGGTTGGTGGCACTCCTGGGACAAGCAGTGCAGTGCCCAGAGTGACAGGCCAGCCCAGGCTGTGGGCAGATGGTGCTCCCGCTCTGGCTGGCTGCCTCCTGAGCCTACCCTCAGTCAGGGCCCCTGGGGCCTCTTTCATGTCTGACCTCGTGGCCCATGCCAGGGTCCCAGGAAAGACTTTTTGACACCCCCCTTGGCAGTGGGATTTGCATTCCAGTCATTCTGCTCACTCAGCCCATCCAAGTCTGGAGTGGTTTGGAGCTAAGCAAGGCCTGTGGGATCATCTGCCAGGGCACCTCAGCGAGGAGATAAGGAAGCCAGGCTCTGAGAGGGGCAGTGACGCCTGGCCCGAGGGCCCACAGCCTGCCCCTCCTCACCACCCACTGCTACCATGTTGACAAATGAAGAAACTGAGGCATGGGGAAGACTCCTGGTTGCTCCAGCCTGTCAGATCCTCCATATCTGGGTCCCACCAGCCCTGCTGCATGGAGATCTCACTTCTGCGGGGATATCCAGCATTGTCTCTGGCAGCGGCAGCCCAAGCCCAGCCTGGCCTGCTGGTGCAGGACAGGGGCCACAGATGATGTCAAAACAGCCCAACCCCGCCCCCCCCCCCCAGGGGGAGCAGAGCCGCTGGGACTGGGTGCTCCTGGCCTAGGCGACCAGTTTGTGCCTTCACAGCCAATAGGGGAGCCATGCTGACCGGGGTAGGGACACATTTTATGAGAGCAGGGTTTTCCTTGGGTGTTGGCCCACGTGTGCCCAGGTCCACAGCTGTGCCCTCCTATTTCTAAGACAGCCGGAAGCCGGGCACAGAGGAGGGGCTGTGGCCTGGAGGAGGGAAAGCTGGCTGGGTCCCAGTGCTGACACTAACTCTGTGTGTGTGTGCCTTTGCACGCCCCTTGACCTCTCCGTGCCTCAGTTTCCTCAGCCACATCACAAAGGGCAGAACAGCGAGGCCCGAGGTCCCTTCCAGCTCCAGCATCTGGGATTTCTGTGCAGGGAGGGCGGGGTGGGGGCTCACTCTGCCTTTCCTCTCCCCTTCCTTGCTTTTCTGTTTCTGTGTTATCCATTTATCTCCAGCTACCCAGGTCTCCCTGTCATGGTCTGCCGCTCTCTGCCTCTCTTGCTCGCTCCGTATTTTCCTGCCTGCCTCTTCTTTTCTCGGCCTATGAGTCTACCTCTGATTTTATCTCCCTGTCTGTCACACCCCCCTCTGCCTCTTTTTCTCTCTCCCTCTGTAGTTAGATGCGTTTCTCTGTCTAGTTATCTCTTTCTCTGGGTCTCTCTGTGTGTGTGTGTGTGTGTGTGTGTGTGTGTGTCCTGGCGGCTCTCTCCGCGGCTCTCCCGCTCGCTCCCGTCCCTCCCCCTCCGCCAGCCACCGCCTCCCTCCTCTGCGCGTCTCCCAGTCCTATTGCTGGCGGAGGCTGCGGAGAGCGCCGCGGCGGGGGGCGGAGGGCGGGAGCGGGGCGGCGGAGGAGGCGGTGGGTGGTGCTGAAAGGGACACGCTGCGCGGCGGCGTTGGCG
>NW_005871333.1:326396-343163 GCF_000147115.1 Myotis lucifugus
CCATCCAATGATGACCGAACCACGAGTTTCACTCGCGGAGTATATTCAGCCGGCACAGGACTCAGAGGAAGACGTTGATTACCTGGCTCTGGAACCTGACTCTCCAAGCGGAGCCAGACCCAACTTGTCCCTGCCAGGCTGCGCGCGACCCCGAGGACTCCGAAGTGTGTGAGAGGAGCAGGACCCAGACCGGCGGAGGCTGGGGAGGAGGGGTGTGCCCGGCAGGCCGTGGATCCGGGCGCTCAGTGCCGCGCTGGGAGCGTGCGACTCCTCCCTGTCCCTGCAGATGGGCTGGGGCTCCAGGGACACGTGTGGATGCAGGTCCTCGGCACTCGGGGACTCTGGGCCACTCTGGGTTCTTGAGACACCCTGTAACTGCGGGCTGTGGGTGCCTCCGTGTGTGTGTGTGTGTGTGTGTGTGTGGCGCGCGCGTGTGGGTGGGTGTGTGTGTGTCCAGTTCCGAGAGTTTGTGCCTTTAATGCTGTTGGGGTGGCGGAACTGGTTCTGGAAGCCAGATGCAGCCTTGTCTGCCTTCTTCCCTGCTGTCCCAGGGAACAGTCACCTCACAGGAATGGCCCCAGTGCCCTTCTCCAGGCCATGGCCACCGCAGCACAGGAAGCTACACACGCACCTAGGCGCTCTCACAACACAGGCACGGGCGCACAAACAGGTACACACGTGAGCACACACAGGCACACACAGGCACAGACACACAGCACACAGCAGACGTCCAGGAAAGAACTCTCCAGTGAGGTCCTTGATGTGCTGTTCAAAAGTGTCCAGACGGGAGTAAACACCTTGCCCACTCCCAAGACTCTGTGAACCCAGCCGGCGCCTCACTTCTGCCCCTGCATGACCTTGGGCAAGTCCCTTCCCCGGCCTGGGTCTCGGGCTCCCCTCCAGACAACCGGAGCTTGGCTGCAGTGATCTCAAGGACTCCTCCCAGTCCTGACGTGCTCCCACCCACCTTCCTCCAAAGCCCCCTGGGAAGCCACCAGGGGCTGTTGCTTCCGCCTCGCCTATCTCCTCTCCTCCCCCGGGTTCCCTCCTTGCCTTGGCTGGACTCCCAGGGGCTCCTTGCCACTTGGCATGGCCCATGGCAAGATGGCAGTGTTTTCCCAGGAGTCCCGAGGGTGAAAGGCAGGGCTGGAGGCTGTCCCTGCCGTCCGTCCGTCTGTCCGCTGCTGGACTCTGTGGGAGGCTCCACGTCTCTCTGGGGGCCACAGGGAGCTATGCAGGGTAGTTCTTGGATTCCTCTCTTGGAAGAGGAAAAAAGGAGCCACAAGTAGATGTGGCCCCAGTGGGGATCCCTCTCGGTTCTGCTGACCCTGTGAGTGTAGAGCAGGATGACCAGACTCAGGCCCTGCCCCCAAAGGTCAGGTTTGCTTTCCCGGGAAGGACCAGACCGGTGCTCCCTTCCCCCTCGGCCACCGCCCTGCCACCTGCCAGGGTTTCAGGAGCAGCGGACATTCTCAGGCCTCCCCGCTCCCTCATCCCACACATCATGCCCCTGGTCATGTGCCCCCCCTCTTTCTCAGTCCCAGGTACCAGCTGCCCGGCTCCTCAGTAACCCCCCAATCGACCCCTTGCCTCCAGCCTCATCCCCCACGGGGCGAGTTCCCCTGGACAGTGCTGCCAGAGAGACTGTCCTCAAAGCACAGCTCTGACCACACCAGCACGCTACTCAGAAGCCCGCGATGGTCCCCCTACGCATGGAATCCGGTCCATGCGCCTTATCTCAGCCTCAAGGTCCTTTATACCTGGCTGCGACCTCTGTGTCCAACTTCATTTCTCACTTCATACTGAGGTGATCCCTCCACTGCAGCCAAACTGTTCCCTAAGAACACCTGAAGTGTGGCTGTCTGGCGCGCCTTTTTCTCTGCCTTCTATTTATCTAGTCCAAGCTAACCTTCCAGGTCCGGCTCAAACCCCACTTCCTCCTTAAAGTCTCTAAGAACATCCCAAGCCAGGGCTCTGGGCAATTGCAAGACGTGTTGTCAGGATGACGCGGGTGACACTGGAGGCTCTTTTGCCTGGTTATTTAAATGTTAGGGGCTGTGTCTGGTCTCTTTAACCACACTGTCATTAACCTTCACGTGGGAAGGGCCTTGCGGTCCCCATCGCCTGCTTCCCATGCTGGCACAGTACCCAGAGGCACCTGTGAGCACGGAGAAGGCGGTTGGTGGGTTTCAGGTGTGCAGACGTGAAAAGGCATCATCTTTTCCCTCCATCCCTGCCACCTCCCCAAGTGTTTGTCGTCCTTACCAAGAGAGATGCTAAAGGCTGGAGGTAGAGACAGATAGAGTGTGATTCTGGTGATTATTATTTATAATGTGCCGGGCAAGAGGAAAGACAGCGTCAAAGCACCACCCTAGTGTTGTGGGGGCCCCAGACTGGCACTGCTCACTCCCTGCCTCCCCCAACCACCCCTGGCTTTTTGTCACCTTTCACCCCGGCTACGCCACCTGGCTGGAAGCTGTCCACAGGAGCTCAACTCTAAGAAAAACCTGTCTGGGCTGTGATCAATGCCTGGAAGGGGCTTTATATTAGACTAATTGACCGAAAACCCAAAGGCAGCAGCCTCTGTCCATCTGACCCCTTTGGGGATCCAATGGATCTCCTGAGGCACCAGTAATCCCATTGGGTAGGATAATGACAGAACCTCCCATTCATTCAGCACCTTAATGAGCACAGTGCACTTTCATCCCAGCCTTCATAGCTCAGAGACGTTTCCAGGGCAGGTATTGTTAGCTCCATTGCACAGATGAGGGCATGGAGGCTCAGGGCGGGGAAGGGACTGCCCCAGAGTAATGCAGCTGGTGAGCAGCGAGTTAGAGCAAGAAGCTGGGTCTTCTGACTCCAAGTCTAGTGCTCTTTCCCCTGCTGGTCTCTTTGCTGCTTCCTCTGCCTCCATAGGCTGTGAAGCCCAGAGCCGGCCAGGATCAGCATGACCAAGATGTGCTCAGTGATGCCAGTTTGCTGGGCACCCACCATGGGCAGCCTTGATTGGTTGAGGGTCAGCATTAGTCATTCACCTGGTTAGTCACAGTCTCTGCTGGCTGCAAGGATTCCTCAGCTCCCATCTCTGGCCTCCCGGCCAAGAAACCCTTCCTTTCTTGGGCCTTCAGTTCATCATATGCAAACAGACTGGGAAGTTTAACCTCTCTAGCTATTGAGTCATTAAACTCCTCCGGGGCCCCAGCCCCATCTATTCATAGCCGGAGGCTGTCAGAGCAGGAAGGGGCCTGGAGATCAGCTAGTGCTCCCCTCCTCTGACAGAGGTGATGGGCGCCACACAGCCAGAGGGTAGCGAAGCCTGTCTCCCAGGCCCCACCTTGTTCAGGACGCCTCTTTATTTAGTATTATTATTAACAGCAACAATAATAATAGCAGCCACCATTTAATACCTACTCTTCGGCAGGCCCTATCCAAAACTCTTTCTTTCTATCCCCTCAATTCATTCCCTCACCTACCCTCCAAGATGGGCACTATTACCTACATTTTTTCAGGGGAGGAACCAAAGGCTCTGGGTGTAAATGACTCACCCACCGCCTTGTGACTTGAAAGGAGGCACCTGCCCAGATGCAGCTGAGCCTCTCTGACTCCCATGCCCTGGATGTCTTGCCAGTTCTTTCTCCACTTCAAGAACTCAGCCCAGACCCTGTATCTCGAGGGCACCGAGCAGCCACAGCTTGTCTTTCCCCCAACAAAGCCCTCTCCAGCCGGCTGCTTCCCCACATCCTTTCCCCTGACCACGTGCTAGAGCTGTGCCCAGCACCAGGCCTACCTGAGGCTGCCACAGGCTCACAGGTGCCTGTTCTCCCACTGCAGGTCCCAGAATCCTTGTGGCTCTAAGGCAACATGAGGCCAGATGATGATTAGCTGAGGGGCTGGAGCAGAAACGCTTCTGTCCTGCTCTTTCCTCAGCCTCCAGCCTGTTCTCAGCTGAGCACAGGTCCCATGGCCTGGATTAGGTTATGAATTCAAGCCGGCCACTCACTTGTTCCATCTTTCCAAGGAGGAGGAAAGTACAGAAGTGACCTGCCATCCCCAAATCCCAAAGTCCTCAAGCAAAAGAGTGAAAGGAAACATTGGCAATCCTCCAAACACCTGAGAGGTCAGTGACTTGCCCAAGGTCATAGAGTAAGTGGAAGGTACAACCCTGAGTAGAACCTGCACCTTTGGGCGCCCAGACTGAAGTTCCCTCCATCACCCCAGCCTGTTCCCCTCATGACCCACCATCTCTCTTAGCACTGGGCCCCGGCTGCTTATCACTCCACTGTTCCCAGTCCTCTCTTGACTTCCCAGGGGGATGGAAGGGCAGCCCAGCTGGCAACAGTCCCACTGCCCACTATCAGTTGGCATTTCCTTCCTCCCTGCCCAGAGGCCACTCCTCGGCTTCAACCACACAAGCCTTTGCTGAGGGTGGTGTAGAAATGCAGGTACTGGCTTAAAAGCCATCGTGCCAGGGTTCATCTCTCAAACCACCCTTCCACGAACTCCCCCCAAACCCCGCCACCAGCTGTATGATCTTGAACAAATTACTTAGTCTCTCTGAGCTTGTTTTGTCATCTACGAAATGGGAGGATAATATCTGCCTCCCAAGATGAAATGGGAGGATATAAAGAAAGTGCCCGGTTCAGAGTAGGCACTTAATAAACAGTATCTGCAACTATTGGTGCTATTAGTATTATTGTCTGTGTATTATTACTTCCCCCACAGTGGGAACTGCTATTCCCCAAGGACTTCTGTGGCCACAGCTACCTCTGCTCCTTGCTAACAGGTGGGGACAGTAGGGCTGAAAACCAGAGGCTGCTGCCCACTTCCCTTTATCCTCCTAGTCCTACTCCCCCATCCCAGGCTTCCATGGTTATCACCTATGCCTGGAGCCCTCCTGCCATTCAGACTCAGGGCCAAGACTCCCTCCTCTGAGCAGGCAGACCCTGCCCACTGGGGAAAACCAACTGAGAGAGTGAGGTGCACGGTGGTAGAACCAACCCTGGATTGAAGCAGGGAAGCAAACGTTCCAGCTCCACTTAGTTCAGCTGCTGGTCCTCTATGACCATCAGTTTTCTCATCTACGAAGCGGGTGTATTTGATCAGAGGTCCTTCTGACTGCCATGCCTCCTGCCTACATGTCCAATTCCCATACATCACAATGGGGGGTGGGCATGGAGGGAGTGGGGTGAGAATCGGACAGAAATAGAAGACACACGGCCGGCCACAGTGGAGACAGGACAAACACAATAAGTATTTTCAAAGAAAACATAAACAAGCACAGATGAATATAGTGCAAATCACCACTATAAACAGCTTTCAGCTGGCAGCACAAACGGTGACTCTGTGAGTGGATTTTGTCATTTAAAAAAATGTAAAACTGATTTCCCTGCAGTCAGCCAGCCAGGGAAGAGACCGTTGGCAGCCTGGGCACCTTCGCTGAGCCCAGGATGGGCACTCCCTCGCCCTTGGACAAGTGACCTCATCTCTGCCTTGGACGCAGGGGAGTGTCATGAGTCTCTAACACGTCAGGCTCTGTCCCAGGCCCTTCTTACCACCTTCCTTCCCACAACCGCCCTGGGAGGGCTGGCGTTATCATCTTATGACAGCCCAGGAAAGGGAAGCTCAGAGAGGTTCAGAATGTGGCCCAGGGCCCTACAGATATAAAAGGGCAGCCCTGGGGCTTACACCAAGACTGTAGGGAGTATCTTTTTACAGAGCCTTCAACTCCCTAACCCCTACAGAGCCTCTGCCATCCCTTTTATTTTATTTTTTAAATATATTTTATTGATTTTTTACAGAGAAGAGGGGAGAGGGATAGAGAGTTAGAAACATCAATGAGAAACATCGATCAGCTGCCTCTTGCACGCCCCCTACTGGGGATGTGCCCGCAACCAAGGTACATGCCCTTGACCGGAGTCGAACCTGGGACCCTTGAGTCCGCAGGCCGACGCTCTATCCGCTGAGCCAAACCGGTTAGGGCTCTGCCATCCCTTTTATAGGAACATCACAAGTAATGAAAATGGTACCAGGTCTGTGCAGGGCACTCAAGCTGTGGCCTCAGTTTCAGGACTGATTGCCCTCAGGACTGTGGATCAAGCAGGTAGCCCAAGGAGAAAGCAGAATGTGAGCTCCAGTCCTCTCGGTTTACAGTGTGGCAACTACAGTTCAGATGGAAAGGGGACTTGCTAAAGGCTACACTTCCCGTTGTCCTCAGAGCTGGCCTTGGAGCCCTGTGTGCTGACACTTCACTCCATGCTGTGGGGTCCTCTTAGAAAAGAGAGCAAGCTGCCAGCCAGCCTCGTCTGCTGGCCCCGGGCCTCCTCCTGATCCCTCCGTGAGCCTCTGGTCCTCACCTGACAAATGCCTTTTGTGGTCGTCGATAGAGCAGTCAAGGGCCAAGCTCGTGCCACTGCCTCTCTATCCACACTTGCTGGTTGTCCAGAAACTGCCGACGCTCAGGCAGCTCTCTGGTGGCTCCTGGAGACCTGCTCCTCACCTGGAGCAGCCCTGCCCCAAGCTACTGGCCCAAGTCACATTTCACTTTCCCATTCCCTATAGCCGGCCTCAGCCCCTGCCTAGAGCAAGCAGCCCCAGTCCTCCTGGTCCTGTGGCCTCCTGGGACCCCTGCCAAGCTGAGGCTGACCCTCCACCCCTGCTTCCTCCAGTGACACCCAAGGAACTCGTTGTGAAGGGGTACTGGTTGCTATGAATATAAGGCAGGAGCCTGGCCTGGGAGCTACAAATGGGGTTCTTTCTCTCCTGAGACGCCTTAGACAGATTGTTCATTCTCTCTCCTCTTCTTTCTCTCTCTCTCTCTCTCTCTCTCTCTCTCTCTCTCTCTCTCTCTCTCTCCTTCCCCTGTATTTATGGGAGGAACAAAAAACTTCCCTAGTGTACCCTAGTCTTCCCATCTATATAGAGGGGGTGTCCACAAGGGGACATGATGTACGCTAGCCCAGCAATGTAGAATTTTCTACGCTAATGTTTCCCACATGATCAGATCTGGGTTTGATCTTGTTTCAATGCAGGTTCTGAATCACGAGGTCTGGGTTGGGGCCTGAGACTCTGAATTCTCACAAGGCCTCAAGGGACCTGATGCTGTTGATCCATGGTCCATACTTATAGTGACAAGGATCTAAATAACCTGGAGACCTGACTTCTGGGAATAGACATGTGACTGTGGTTTTAAGAACAAGAAGGTTTAGAACTGGGAAAATCCTTAGGAATCTGGTCTTGGAATGTTAGAGCCAATGGTCTCAGAGCTAATGGACCCTTCTCTGAGGCTTAGAGCGGGGCTCTGATTTGCCCCATGGGAGCCAGCCCTGGAGCCTGGGTGGGGCCACGTGCTGTACAGTCACTGTGGGTGGGAGAAAGGGAAGTGGAGAGGGTGGTGGAAGGGAGAGGAATGGAAAGGGCTTGTCCCATAGGGAAGCCTGCAGACAAGAAGCCACTGGTCCTCCGCTGTCCTCCCTTCTCCCCCTGTCTGCCAGGGAAGTTCCTTAGATCCATGGAGAAGGGGTGCCCCAGAGATTACATGTCACAGTGGGAAACAGGTTCCTCCCTCATGGCATCTACCCAGAATCCCAGGGGCAGTAGGACCTCCAGCCCCATTAGGAGAAGAGGCTCAGGCTCATTTCTTCTTTCGTGGGCTGGGATCCAGACGGCCAAGGCCCATAGAAGTCACCAGGCCCTGTGGCTACCAGATACCTCACCCTGTTGCCAGCGACAGTGTGGAATGCAGGTAGCAGGACAGGGCCCACTCCTTTCTAGACCCATCAGGACACATGTGTCTGGACATCAACAACCTGGGGAGCATTCAGAGGAGGGGAGCAGCATGTCCAATGAAGGGCACTTGGTGGGGCGGGCCTGCAGAACATGAGTGCTGCCTTCAGATATTTGCTCGGCTATTGAAAGGTAAAAGCATCAACCTGGGACTGATTAGGCACATGGGGTTGAACCAGCACCAGGGGGTGGAGTCCACAGAAAGACTTAAGTCCAATATAATTCAGAACTTATTAGCTTTGAACTTGACCAAAGATGGACTGGGCGACCTTGAGAGGTGGGGAGCTCCCCATCATAGAAAGTATGCAAAAGACACTGGATAGGCATGCAGCAGAGGTCACCTAGATCAGTCAGGATCAACCAGAAAAATAGAGCCAGTGGGAGATACATAGTATGAGATGTATTACAAGGAACTGGCTCGTGTGATCATAGTAGCTCGCTAGGCAAGTTCAGAATCCACAGAGCAGGCCACCAGGACGGCCAGGCTGGAACTCCTGCCAGCCTAGGGTGAAGCTGCTGTCCACCAGCAGAATTTCTTCTTCGGGGAATCCTCAGCTCAGCTCGGAAAGCCTTTCAACTGATTGAATCAGCTCCATGAAGATTATCTAGGATAATCTTCTTTACTTAAAGACAACTGATTATGGACTTTAATCACATCTACAAAATGCCTGCACAGCAACATCTAGATTAGTGTCTGATTAAATAACTAGGGCCTTTATTAAGCCTAGCCAAGTTGACACATCAAAAAATCATCACACAGTCCATATATCGGACTCGGGGCTGCTACAAATGGCTTTTAAGATTCTTCCCAAACCTAAGATGCTTTGATTTCTTGATCTCCAAGGGGGCATCCTGGAAAGTTAGAGCACCCAGAGTGGGACTCGGGTGTGTCCTGGGGGACCCAGACCCTCTGGGTCACCTTCCAAATAAACCAAGGTTTGCCTTCATTTTAGTCAGTTTACCAGAAATCATCGAGCTCTCCTGAGTGCCAGGCACTATACCAAGAGAATAGAAAACTAGGACCCAGAGCCTTCCCCAAGGAGTCTCTGGTCCAGTAGAATCCTGAAACCACAAGTTGAGTGGTATGTGTGCTAAGTCCCAGTGGAATGACTGAAACAGGGATCCGAGAAGGCTTCCTGAAGCAGGTGGTACTTCAGATGGGCTTGGTTGGAAAGTGAGAACTTCAGGTGAAGATTGGCGGTGGGAGCTTTCCAGGATGCGGGAACCGCGTGAGACCGGCTGAGGGCCATGCGCATGCCAAGGAAAGGTGGCTGTGGGCCGACCCTGGGGGGGGCTGAGTGCTGGACTCCGGTGAATGGACTTGATTTGACAGGTGCTGGAGGAGGGAAGTGACAGACGCCAACCTGTGTTTGGATCCACTACCTGGATCCTGCCCAGTGGGTGTCCCCATGACCCCAGTTGAATTAGTGGTCACCCTCATCCGCTCAGTTGAACTGGTGGGTGTCCCCGTGACCCCACTTGAACAAGAGGGTAGTGACAACCTGAGTCCTGATTGCCCCCTTCACCCTCTCCTGGTCACTCAGCAGACATCAGCCAGCCCCCAGGACACAGTTCCTTTTCTGGGCCAAAGCTCCACTCTGGAGCCCAGACCAAAGCCAGTCTATGGGTGGCGTGCCGGAGGCCTGGGGCAGCGCCGAGCTGAGAGATGAGACTCTGCGGATATTCTCTGCGTGGACAGCCCCAGGTCCCCACTCTCAGATCCCCTTCCTCTCCGCTCAAGGCTCCAGGGCTTGGCTCGGACTCAGTGTCCCTCTTCAGGAATGTGCAGGGCCTCTCCTGACCACAGCCTGATGCAGAAATAACCATCTCAGAAACATCCGGAGAGGCACATTCCAGCCTGCCGGCCACGGGATCATCTGGGGGGCTCTCTCCAGAGACCCAGATTGTCCCGCTCCAGCGGAGCTGCCTGGAGAGAGTGGCCCCCGGCTCTCAGGCAGGAGGCGGCCTCTCTCTGGGGTGGGGAGAGTCCTCCTGAGGTCACAGGGGAGCTCCCCAAAGCCTGGGGAGCAGGCAGAAGCAAGTCCCGATCGGTGCAGCAGAGGGGTCTTCCCTGGGTGACTCCATCCAGATCTTAGACCCGACAGGAGGCAGCCATTCCCCACGGAGCCCGCCTCAGTTCCCATGGTCATGAACCAAGGCTGCCATTCACTGGAGGTCTCTCTGGGCTGAGTTCATTCCGTGTATTAGCTCATTGAATCCTCACAGTCCCCGACGAGGGCAGCACTATTGCAGTCCCCCTTTCATAGACGAGGACCCTGCGGCTCAGTGAGGTTAAATGCTCCCAGCGTCACACTGCTGGCGAGTGGCAGCGCGGGCGGTGTACCGCGGGCGCCACACTCGGTCCCACAGGTTCTCTTCTGAGCCTCACAACAACCCAGAGGTGCAGGTCCCATTATTCCTACTTTGCCAAACATTGGACTTGAGAACGTGAGGTCACTTCCTGCGACCCAGAGCCAGCAACTGTGGGAGCAGGCGTCGCCTCCAGACCTTCCTACCCTAAAACCGAGCTCCCCCCGCGAGGGCTGAAGGTGGGTCACCCCACCGTATGGGCGTTAGTGCATTTGAGAAGCACATGTCAGCCTGTGGAGGGCAGAAGGCCGTGTTGTGGGGGCAGCCGGCACCGAGTGGCCTTAGTTCCCTGCATTTGTCAGCACCGTCCTTCTGAACAGGACAGGAACCTGAAGCCAGAAACGGGAACAGAGTGATGATTCTTGAGAGTGGCCAGTAAGTGTGCGGCGGGGGCCTCACTGGGGGTGCTCACTGGTGCCTTGCCGATGGGGGCAGATAGGGTAAGACGCCCCAGTGTGCCGAGTAGGAAGTTGGTCGGTCGTTTGGAGCATCCGTTGTTTGGGCCAGAGCCACCGGTGTCAGGGCCCAGCCCCCGCGTGTTAACTCATTAGACCTGCTAAGCCCAGGAGGCGGGAAGTGTTAAATGCGCCCCGTGTGAAGGAGTCTGCGCTCAGGCACAGGAGAGGAGGGAGCGTCTTAAGACGGCGCTCTGCAGCTGGGAGGCTGGGCCCCTGGGCGAGCCAGCAGCTAGCGTTTCCTTTCTGGGTTTCCTTGGTCTTTAAGGAACATTCAAGGGGCCGCAGAGGAAGAACCTTTGGCGCTCACAAGCCAAAGCGCCTGGAGCGAGCCAGGTGGCGGAGACATCAGGAGTCAGTGGGTGGCCCCGGGAGAAGGTCAGTCTCCCCACCCGCTCAGAGGAGAAAGGCACTGAGAGTTTCCGTGGGGGTCCCGCGGACAGCCTGCGGCTCCCCTTCATGGCTCGAGCTCTCCAACAACCCCAGGGAAGGGCTCCAGCCCTGGGCAGGCCCCTCGGCTGGCCGTGTGAGTATCACTTATCCGGGAACAAACTGGGGGCTTTGGCCAGGCTGAGCCAGTGTGCGCCTCTTCAGCATGGCCTGCCCCCTGGGTTGTCCACCGTGAGGCTTAGTCAGACCCTCCAGGGCTGTTCATGGCCCTTGATCCACCTCCAGATGGGGCCAGAGAGAAAGGCACCCGGATCCGAACTCAGTGGCAGCCTCCTTCCCGCTGGTGTCTTGCTCAGCTCAAGGCCCCAGAGCCAAGCACTCTTGTCTTCCCGGGGACCAAAGAGGCCCTGGTGTCCCTGGCTGCCCTCAGGGCTGTCCAGTCGATGTCCATCTACACATCCTTTCTCAGGGTTGTGACTGATGACCGTGCAGCTGGCTGAGTGAAGGGGGGGACGCCGCGCCCTCCACTGCTTCTCTGCTCCTACCTGGCTGTGAGACCTACAGCAAGTCACATCCGCCCTGGGCTTATCCGCAAAGGACTGGGCTGGTGGGTCCGAGCCCCTTACAGCCCGGACGGCCTCTGGTGGACCTGCCCCTGGCCTTGGCTTCTTCCAGCCCCTCCTGGGAGGCACATTCCCCAGGACGACGCTCTTGTCCCCACTTCACCCCAGGCTGGCGGAGCCCTGGAGGGACTTCCTCTGAGTCCAATCCCAAGAATAAAGCTCTGTCCGGGACCTCCAAGCCACCCCCCTTCTGGAAAGAAAGCATTTCTGAGTGTGGCCCCGGCCCCATTATCAGCAGAGCGAGTCCACTGCCCCAGCCCCTGGGACAGCTGGAATGCAGGAGCCTCCCGCCTGGAAAGGGCGGCCGCTCAGGCTGGCAGCTCCCACGGTAGCCCATGTGGGGGTGGGAGGAAGCCATGGCATTGAGAGCAGGCTGACCCCAGCCAGCACTTTCTGACCGGGGTCACCTGCAGAGAGGTGCGGACGGTCTGACTTCCCACATCACCGCCTGCCGGACCTGAGCCCGCCAGGGGGAGCGTGCTTCGGTCAGTGCTGCAACCCAGGCCCTGGGCTAACTCAGAGGCTTCCAGGCCTGAGCGCTGAGGTCCTGCTCATGGAAACTGTGACATCCCACCCAGACCAGGGACTCGGTAGACCTGTGAGGGGCCGGATATCAGAAAACGTTTATGGGACGTTACACGATTACCCATTGCAGAACACACACAGGCCAATCGAAGGTCCCAGCAAGCGTCTTCCTCAGCCTTTGGCTGGCATGAGGTCCGTGCAGGGTTCAGGCACTGGTGTGCTCATGCAGAACCAGGGCGCAGCTTGGCAGTAGGTGGCGATGCCTGGGGTCCTTCAGATTCTTTGAGAATCACTGATTCAGTCCAACCTTTCTCTCTTCCAGATGAGACTGAGACCGGGCGAGGTGCAGGGAGAGATGGGGGGGCGCCCCAACCCCCAGCCCAGCCCCTAGCAGTTCAGTAACAGAGCCAGGCCTCAAACCCAGGCCTCCTGACTACTCCTTCAGGCATCCGCACAGTCATCCCTCCACTCCTGTTGTTTTTCTGAGCATCTTCCATGTGCCAGGCACCACTCCAGACCTCAGGACTCAGCCCCTGTCCTCATGGTGCCCACATTTCCGAGGAAGCAGATAGTCAAGAAACTAAATTACGTGATCACAAGTAAAACATCATCTCAATGGTAGCCAGTGCCAGCACAGTCCGGGAGCGCCTTCCTGGGAGGGGGCCTGTGTAATGCAGGGACCGGAAAAGAACCTTCCAGGAGGGAACAGCAAATGCAGAGGCCCCAGATAGGGGCCCACCTTGGCGTGTTTGAGGAACAGGAGCAGAAGGAAAGATATAGGTGCAGCACCCTGAGCAAAGAGGTGGAGACTGGGAGGGACTCAATCTTCAAGGCCATGGAAGCGCCAGTCAAGAGCCTGGCGTGTATTCTAAGTGGGCTGGAAGTCCCTGGGAGGCCTTAAGGAGGGTTGTGGTGTGATAAGGCTTAAATTTTTACCAGGTCCCCCTGGCTGCGCGGTGGAGGTCAGATGGGTGTGGAATAAGAGGGAAGCTGGAAAGCTGGCCAGGCTGCAGTTCGGTGACTGAAAGAGAGGATGACAGAGGCTGGACCTGGTGGGGCCTGTGGGGGTGGAGAGCAGGGTGGATCGAGTGTGCGCGAGGCAGACTTGGCCCGACTCCTGATGGACAGGAGTAATGCGTTGGAGAGGAGGGGAGGGAGAGGGCGATGGGAGTCGGGGAAAGACAAGGGGGGTCTTTGGCCTGCGACCGGGTGGAGGGTACGCCTTTTCTGAGCTGGGAAGTAAAGCCCGGTGAATAAACGGGTTTGGTCAAAAGATAAGATTTAAGACTTCTGTTTTAGACACACGGGTTAATTTTGAGACAAAATCCATGAAGGCAGTTAGAGAGACAAGTCTGCAGCTCAAGGAAGAGGTCAAAGCTGCAATATAAATTTGGGAGTTATCAGATGGAAATAATTTAAAGTCATGAGGCTAACTGAGGTCAGCTGGGGAGAGGGGAGAGAAGGCTCGGGCCGGCTCCTGCTCCTGCTGCGGGAGGTGGACACGAAGGGGGCTGCCTGGAGACGGGAGGAAACCTGGAGAGAGCGGTGTGTGGAGGCCAGGAGGAGCGTGTCAGGAGAGGGAGCCGGCCACTGCCAGCCGCTGCTGGGAGATCAGGTCAGGTGACTGCAGAGAAATAACCAGTGGGTTTGGCAACACATTGGCCGTTGGAGACACTGACCGTGAAAACGGTGTAACACTCCACAGCTTGTTCCAGGAGCAGGGGAAGCTGAGAGGGGTATGGGGGGCCTTTGGTATTTGCCTGGAGTGGAACGGAAGAGCCAGATTCCAGGAAAGGCAGGGGAGAGAAAGAATGAGATCGCAGCTCCGTGTCAGGCCCTTTCATAAACGCTTCACAATCCTCCTCCTGCAGAGGCCCACGGGGTAGTTATCATTATGTCCATTATGCAAATGAGGCCCGAGGCCCAGCAAGGTTATCGGCTCAGGGCACCCAGCCAGGGACCTGAGTCCAGGCCTGTCCATCACCAAAGTCCCTGCTCATCGTGCAGCGGCCCCCACCTCCCAACTGCCAGCTCTGCCTGCCTCTCCTTGCCGCTTCTCCCCACCTCTCCTCCCATCTCGCCAGTGCATCCTTGTCCTTTGATCATTCCTGTCCACTTCCAGCAGTCTCGGCCTCTGCCTCCCTCCTCTGCTTTTCTTCCTCTTTGATCCTGCACATCTGTCCCTGGCTGCATCCTAAGCTGGGCTTTATGCCCCGCCCCCACCCTTATAAGATGTCCTGGCACCAAGGTGGGGGATCTGCAAGAGTTTTCAAGAGCCTTAGGGGAGCCTGGACCTGTGTGTTTGCGAGTGGGAGTGTGGGAGTGTGGCTTCTGCCCCCTTGACTGCCATCTGTAAAGAGCCTGGGGGTTTGGCGGGCCTGGCCAGCCTGCAGCTCAGCCCCTGCTCAGCACTGAGGGTCCAGAGATGGGAGCTCACAGGCCAGGGATGCCTACAGAGGCAGCCAGGAGTGGGCATCCAGAAAGGCCATGCATTTTTACCCCAATGGGGCAAGATGAGCCTCAAAGTTCTTCTATAGAGAATGGTACAGATGAGAAGTGGTGGCCAGGAGTCCTCAATAGGATGTAATTGGCAAAACTGGCCACCTGGCTATCATCACATGTGCTTCAGGAAATTAGGAGGCTGGGGGGGGGGGAGGGGGGGGAAGGTGTACTCAGGACCTCAAAGTCCCTTTTGGAGCCAGAGTGATTCCAGTGGGAAGTTGGGGACGAGGCTGGCCCAGAGACTAGTGACGTAGAGAAGCCCTGGCAGGAACTAAGGCATGGAGCTCTCTGCCCAGCCTGGAGGCTCCCCTCCCTCCCCGGGCTCCCCAGCATCCCTGCCTGGTCATGATGAGGGAGGCCTCCCAGGATGTCCAGGGCCCCCTCCAGCTCCTCCATCAGATCCTGAGGCCCTGTCCGCCCCCGGCTGCCCTGGAAGGGCCTGGAACCTGGCTCCCACCGGAAGAGATGAGCAGAGAGGACCCACCGTACAGACAGCCCTGACGGGGGCTGCAGTAGTAATTAGCTTCTCACACTCCCCGGGGTTATTTTTAAGCCTCGCTCTTCCCTGGTTTATTTTTAAAGTAACACTGGCACGTGGCTGGCCGGCTGCCCTTCCCAGGTGCTGGTGCCAATTTGGGCCAAGAATGGAGCAGGGCAGATGCGCCCCCCTCCCCGGGTCCCCACTGGGTGCCAGAGTTAACCAGCCCCTTTCTGCATGGCCAGGGAGGGTCCTGCTGTGCCGAACGCCTGGGTCCAGCCTGGGGGGAGCAGGTGGGCCGGCAGCGGGGGACCCACAGAGAACTCCCACATCCCTGTCCTTGACCAGGTCTCCTCACCAGCCCAGCCTCGGCCTCCTCACTCCTCACGGGGTGTGTGATGCTGATAGCTGCCTCTCTGATATCAGACACTCCACGGGGAGTGAGAGACTAAATTGCTGCACAAACAGAAAAGAGTATTTGGATAAGGCACCCCCCTGCGAACACGCTACCCTCACTGTCCCGCTAACCCCCCTCCAAGCCAGGCCCTTCTCCCTGGGTGAGTGACACCCAGTCTGAGGCTCCTCTGTTCCCTCATCCTTTCCCCACCTGCCCTGAGACCTGCCTTCCACATTTCCATTCTGGCTGAACCCTAGTCCAGGCTGCTCAGGTGAAGGGCTGCTGCCAGGCTGCTGGTGACCATTAAAAGGCTTCAGCTGGGATGGGGGTGAGGGCAGAGCCACCCTCCCCCAGCACCTCCCCACCCCCTCCCTCCTGGCAGCCTTCCAGAGAGCTGAGCTGTGGGAAAGCATTGCCAGAGGTTCGCTCTGACACCCTCTCCTGGGGTAGGGTTTGCAGCAGCAGCTGAGGCTGGAGAGGTAGGACGTAGGGTGGGGGGCCCTGAGAGGCAGGCTGAAAGCTCGGGCTTCTGGACCGGTAGCCAACGGGGAGTCGTGGAAGGTTCTGAGCAGAGGAGAGGCATGATCTGGAAGCAGGTGTGGGGGACTTGCGGGGCCAGGGGACTGGCAGCTGCTGGGGGTGACCTTTAGGAACAGCTGCCCACGTCCAGATTAGAGAATGTGAGGGCCCAGGCGATGGTGGTGGCTGAAGGGACAGAAAGAAAGGGCAGGACTAGGAAAGGAGGAATGGCTGAGACCGGGCGTGAGGGCAGAGAGGAGGGGAAGACAGGCCAGGTGTTCACCCGGCTGGCTGAGGGAGGAGGACATGATCAGAAATCAGGCAGCACAGAGAGGGCCAGCATTGGGGTGGGGGAGGTGATGCGTTCGGCTGGCCAAGCCGGGCTCGGGGGTCGTGGTTCAGCCAGGTGGTGGGTGGAAACTCAGCCTGGAGCACAGCTGGAGGCAAGGCCGTGGGGGCCTCCCTGGAACCAGCATCAGAGCGTCCCAGGCAAAGTCCTGGCCCAGTCGGGATGCAGAGCGGAGCCGAGGCAGCAGGGGAGGCTGCAAAGGACCAGTGGAAACAGGAGGGTAGAGTTTCGGGAGGAAGAGGGCTGAGTGTGGCCAGAACATGAAGGGAAATGAGGATGCCAACAGTCTAGGTCACCCTGTGCGATCGTCCAGGCTGTGCGCTGCCTACAAGAATCCAGCTGGGGTCTGGGTTGCCGAAGTCCAGCCTGCTCGCCAA
>NW_005871333.1:344983-346661 GCF_000147115.1 Myotis lucifugus
GACCAGACCATCCAGCAGGCCCGGGTCTCTGTATCCACTGGGAATCTACCGTGGACACTGATCAAGGTGGGAGAGGGACCCACCACCACGCAAAGCTGGGGGACAGGGAATGTGTTCCAGAGGGGGCAGCCCTGGAGCGGTCCTTGGGGGGCAGAAGAGATGAGGGAGGGAACTCCGGGCGGCCGCAACATGAGGAAGCACTCAGGTGAGGCGTGGCACAGGTGCAGAGAAGCCTTGGGACAGAGGGGACCGGGACCATTGGGTGAGTCAGGAGAGAAAAGGCCAGGTTGGGGGGAGAGGGAGGGAGGCTTCTGAGTGGTGAGTGGCAGCTCAGATCTATGCTTTAGAAAATGATAAAATTAATAACAGCTCCTAGTTCCTGAGACCCTCCACATGCCAGGTCTTGTACCAAGCACTTTACACACTGCATTTCTAACCCCAAGGCCCCCCAGCTATGTGCTTAGATGGGGGATCGGAGCAGCCGTGTGGGCTGTGGGAGAAGCAGCAGGCCTGGAGTCAGGAGACCTGGGTCCCAGGTCCTCCAGCTCTGGAGCTGCAGCCTTGGGTGAGACACCACTGTTTCCAGGCCTCCCTGTCCCCATCTGTCGAATGGAGACCACCACTGCCCAAGGGGCTGCACGGGCTGCTGAGAGGAGCAGCAGGAATGCGCCTGAACACTTACAGCGCAGTGTCCAGGTGGATCCCTGAACCCCAGGCAGGGCCTTTGCTGTGCTGCTCCCCTCGATGCAGTGCTGGGGGCCTGGCCCCTCCATCGGGAGTGGCCGGGGCTTAGCCGGGGCACAGTGCCTCCTTGGACCAGGGCGAGTAAGCGACTTCAGAAAGGAAACAGCACCACTTAGCCGGGGTCAAGGGCCCGCAGTGCGAAGCCCAGGCCTCTCCCTCCCCCTCTCTCAGGCCACACCATCCCTGTCCCTGCTGTTCCCCATCACGCTGGCGTCTCTTCGCTTGTCACTCTGACTTGTGATGTTGGCTCACCCTGGTCCTGGCTAGGACCAGGCTCTTTATAACCCTGCAGCTCAGCTCCCCAGAGCCAACCGGCCACTCAGCCTCCAATCAGTGTCTGGGAGAGACAACCTGATTGGCTCAGGGCAGCTGATACTGGGTCCTCTTGGATCAGGAGTCCCTCCCTGGCCCAATCCGCTGTGGCCTGGGCCAGGGTCACCTTGTACAAAGGGGCTGCATAGGCCCACCCTTGACTAGGGTTATTGCAAGGACAGCTCCAAAGAGGCAGGAAGGGAGCAGACACTCTAGACCAGTGGTTCTCAACCTTCCTAATGCCGCGACCCTTTAATACAGTTCCTCATGTTGTGGTGACCCCCAACCATAAAATTATTTTCGTGGCTACTTCATAACTGTCATTTTGCTACTGTTACGAACCATCATGTAAATATCTGATATGCAGGATGTATTTTCATTGTTACAAACTGAACATAATTAAAGCATAGTGATTAATCACAAAAACAATATGTAATTATATATGTGTTTTCCCATGGTCTTAGGCGACCCCTGTGAAAGGGTCGTTCGACCCCCAAAGGGGGCGCGACCCACGGGTTGGCGACCCACAGGTTGAGAACCTCTGCTCTAGACATTTCCACTATAAGCGGCCTCCCTCAGGCCCTCACCCCCTACCCTCCAGCTTCCCGCTCCTCACCTCCTG
>NW_005871333.1:347128-366266 GCF_000147115.1 Myotis lucifugus
GTCCTCTTTTGAAGGTTTCTATTTAGATCCTTTGCCCATTTTTTGATTGGATTGTTTATCTTCTTTTTGTTAAGTTGTATGAGTTCCCTATAAATTTTGGAGATTAGGCCCTTATCAGATATGATGTTGGCAAATATGTTTTCCCACGCAGTGGGTTTTCTTGTTGTTTTGTTGATGGTTTCTTTTGCTGTGCAAAAGCTTTTTATTTTGATGTAGTCCCATTTGTTCATTTTCTCTTTAGTTTCAAGTGCCCTAGGAGCTGTATCAGTGAAGAAATTGCTTTGGCATATGTCTGAGATTTTCTGGCCTTTGGATTCTTCTAGAATTTTTATGGTTTCCTGTCGTACATTTAAGTCCTTTATCCATTTTGAGTTTATTCTTGTGTATGGTGTAAGTTGGTGGTCTAGTTTCATTTTCTTGCATATATCTGTCCAATTTTCCCAACACCATTTATTGAAGAGACTATCTTGGCTCCATTGTATGTTCTTGCCTCCTTTGTCAAATATTAATTGAGCATATTGGGTTGGGCTGATTTCTGGACTCTCTATTCTATTCCACTGATCTATATGTCTGTTCTTGTGCCAGTACCAGGCAGTTTTGAGAACAGTGGCTTTGTAATACAGCTTGATATCTGGCATTGAGATCCCACCTACTTTGTTCTTTCTCAGGATCGCCACAGCTATTCGGGGTCTTTTTTTATTCCAGATGAATTTTTGGAGAGTTCGTTCTATATCTTTGAAGTAGGCCATTGGTATTTTAATGGAAGTGCGTTGAATTTATAGATTGCTTTGGGTAGTATGGACATTTTGATGATGTTGATTCTACCAATCCAAGAACATGGTATGTTCTTCCATCTCTTTATGTCTTCCTCTATCTCTTTTTTCAATGTCCTGTAGTTTTCTGAGTAGAGGTCTTTTACCTCTTTAGTTAAGTTTATTCCTAGGTTCAGCTGATATTCTTGAGCCTAGCCAAGTTCTACACCTTCCCCCCACCGTTGCCCCCTCAGACTCCTCAGAGCCGGCTCAGGCTGGCGGAGACCCAGTGCACTCTCAGGCCAGCCTCTGGGGGAGAAGGGCCTGGATGGGAAGGAGGAGGGATCTCAGCTGGAGAAAGCACCTGCTTTGACAGACAGGTTACAAGCTGCCTCTCCGTGCCACCACTTTCCCAGAACAACCTTAAGAGCAATTCATGAAGGTCCCACTCAGCTGGGCCATGGACCCCGATCTCTGGGTCCCTGAGACCCTGGAAGCGCCTGGAAAGTGGAATAAAAGGAGCAGGACTTAGTCTAGGAAGGCCTGGCTCTGCCGCATACCCGTGTGGCTTTGTCCAAGTCACCCAGCCACTTGGCTCAGACTCTTCAGCTGGAAAACCAGGGCACCTGCCACCCAGAATTCGGCATCTAATCAACTAACATCGGTTAGATTGTACAAGGCCGAGTTGGTACCCTGACTCAGGCTCTCACCAGCTGTGTGGTCATGAACGGGCTCCAGAAAGTTTCTGTGCCTCAGTTTTCTCAACTGTAAAATGGAAATAATACCTAGCTCATAAAGTTTTTGTGAAAAGCAAGTGAAATATTGTGACTAAAAGCACTTAGGACAGTGCCTGGCACATAGATGCTCAATAAATGTGAGCTTTATTTACTGCTATTACTACTGCTATTGTTGTTCCGACTTCCTACCACCACCACCATCACTACTGGCTACTGTGGGCCAGGCACTGAGATACTGAAAGGTACAAGGCACCATCTCTGTCCTCTGAGCTCAGAGGGAGACTGAGAAGACAAAATGAGACAAGGAGGAAGAGGAGGAGGAAAGGGAGGAAGAGAAAAGGAAGAAGGAAAAAGCAGCAAAAGCAAGTAGAAGCCAAGACTCCAAGCCCCAGGAGACTAGTCTCTAGGACTCGATGGAGGTGGGGTCAGGGCCCCTCAGGGCTCAGCAGTCAGTAGGGAGAACCTGAGGACTGGCAAGACTTCCTGGATGCTCTGGCCTGTCTTGGTCCTAAAAGGCTCGGGTAGGGCCGTGCAGCCATCTCTCCTGACTCCGTCATGTGCTGTATAGGAGTGCGTGGACGAGACACGATTTTATGTCTCTGAAGAGCTGACTCTGGCTGCCCTCTGCTTTGGCTGGGGGGATGTTACTCAGAGCCGTGCTGACCAGGCCAGCCCCTCCCCACTCCACCCTCCTTTCCCAGGACAGCCCTCGGGTTCCCACCCCACCCACAGCCTCTGCTCATGCCAACTGGGACAACTCTGCAGACACGTGGGCCCCAGCAGCTGTGGGTCTAATGTGTACCCAAAGGCTCAGTGCCGTTGCTTTGGGGACCAAACAGTCCCACTGAGATTTCTGCTTTCTCCACTGTTTGTGGATGAGGGAACATGGCCACTCTGAACATTGCAGGGCCCCAAGCATATCTCCTCCAGCCTCTTGTTTCCCAGAGAAGGAACTCCAGGCCCGGCCAAGGACAGGATCTTGCCCGCGAGCACATGGCAAAGCTAGAACCAGATCCCAGGTCTTCTGACTTCCATCCCTGTGGAAGCGTCCAGTGGAAAGAGAACTGCCTTTGAATTTCAAGTTGGGTTCTAGCATTATGGCCTGAGATGAAACCCTTTATGTCTCTGGGCCTCCGTTTCCACATCTGTAAAATGGGAATAGCAATAACACCTCTTCTACAGGATTGCCGTGTGAGCTCAGACAATAGGATGTATAGAACTTCCCTGTAAATGACAAAACCCTGCAGAAGTGAAACACTAACAGGCATTGTTATTATTATTCTAGAACATAGAGCACTGCACATACTAAGGACTCAAAAAAGTCTGCTGGTTGAATGGAGAGTGTTTGAAGCATGGTGAGTGGTGAACAGGGGCTCCAGGAGCACTATTTGTTTAGATGGTGGGATCGAGGAAAGCTTCACAGAGGGCGTGACTTTTGAGATGGGCTTTGCTAAAGTAGAAACCCGTGGGCGGCTGCGGGCAGGGCAACAACACACGAACAGTGTCCAGAAATGTGGACATGCAGCTGTGGCCCTCCAGAGAGCTGTGGATGCCAATTCCACAGGCAGGTTTGGGCTCCAGGCCCTGCTCAAAACTCCGCTCTCTTCTGGGCCTGTGCATGGTACACGAGACAGGGAGCTAGCAATTTATTAAATAGAAATAACCTCCTAAGCTACCTTGAGCATTGAGGCTCAGCGAGCTGACATGCCTAACAAAGGCCCTGCAGCAGGCCAGCCACCTCGGGCCCGGGGGCTAACTGTGGCCCACCAGTCGCTTTCATAACCAGTGTTATTGGAGCCGCGCCACTCCCATTCGTTTACATATTGTCTATGTCTGCTTTCTTGATATAATAGCAGAGGTGAGTTAGTTACAAGAGACCACTTGGATTGCGAAACCCAAAATATTCACTATCTGGTCCTTTATAGAAAAAAGTTCGCCAACTCCTATACTACACAGCAAGATGGGGCAGCGCTGGGACGGAGGCCGGGCCTCCGATTTCCGATTGGCTGCTCTTTAACTCTGCACCATCAGGGCCCCTCCAGGCCCCACCCTGTGACACTGCCCAAAGGGTGAGATTTCAGGCAGCCAGCCTCTCGGCAGGCTCAGCTCCAGGACACATGGTACAGCCAAGAGGGATCCTTGGGGTGGCCACTGTTGCCCCCATGACCCAACATGGCTTCTTACTGGGAGCAGATCAGACGCTTTAGGGGGAAACTGGCCAGGAGATGCCAACCGGCACCGGCTTCTGCTCCATGGGCAAAACAGGAAAAGCCAGTGAGTGTCAGTGTAGGACTCGGGCCAGCCAGATGCTAGAGTTACAGACACAGGCTTTCAAGAAGCACTCAGAGGAGGACGGGCATCTCAGCAGATGGCCAAGTCCACTGTAAATTGGGCTGTAGAATTCCTCTCTCCATGCCAGGCTGTCTCTGGTGCATTCGTGTAATTAAAACCCCACCAGATCCAATCTGTTAGAAGTTCTGAATTCACACATGTCCTGTCCAGCTGGTCATAAGGATGCAGACAGACAACGGGCCTGGGCCATGGCCACCTGGTGTATGGCTGGCCCGGAACAGACCCCCTAGGCCCCAGATTGGCCCTGTTCTATGACACTGCCCACTCCGGGACTCACGCTCTGTCCGTCTTCCCTATCTTCACCCCTTTCAATCCTCTGGCTAACCTTTGATGCCTTCTCTTCCTAGTTCATTCATTCAACAACCAAGATTTATTAAATGCCAGCTACGTGCCACATGCTCTTCTAGGTGTGAGGAATAGAGTGGTAACAAAAGAGACAAAAATCTCCACCTTCATGGAGATTATAGTTTAAACCCACACATACAAGAACATCTCACACATTGTGTGTCTGCTTTTTCCTCCCTCCCCTCTCCTCTCCTGAACTCAGTGCACTGCTGAGCACTTGACAATGGACCATGCAAAGGCCTCCTAATGAATCATCCTGCTCCCCGTCTCCCACGGCCAAGCCCCACACAGGGATGCCAGGAAAAGTCATCTCAATACCTCTTTGACGTGTCCGTTCCCTACTCAGGAGCCATCAGCGACTAAGTCGAGGTTTGAATTCCCGTACCTACTAGTACTCTTCAAAGCCCTTGCCCACCTTATCAACCTTCACTACTTGTGAACTTTCCACTCCAAGAAAACCAGAATTTCTGTTGTTGTTAGGTTTCTAATACTCATTGCTTTCTACTTATAAAAGTAATAGATTTTTGTAGAAAATATAAAATATATAAAAGAAAATTAAAATTAATCATGAGTCCTGGCCGGTGGCTCAGTTGGTTGAGCAATGTCCCATGCACCAAGAGGTTGCTGGTTCCATTCTTGGTCAGGGCTCATGCCTAGGTTGGGGGCTAGATCCCCAGTAGGATGTGTGCAGGATATTTCTCTCATCGATGTTCCTCTCTCCTTCTCCCTTCCTGTCTCTCTGGAATCAATAAAAACATGTTTTTTAAATTAACCATGATCCCATACTTTAAAGATAAACTCTATGAGCTTTTTAGTACATTTCCTTACAGCTTCTCTTTGAGTGTGTGTACTTTTTTTTAATATTTGTATATTCAGCATGGGAACCCATTATGCATAAAGAGTTACATCCTACCATTTTTGTTTAGCATTCTATGGTAGTTTTCTATGTCATTAAAAGACTTCTCAAGAACAGCACTTTCGTGGCTGCACAATATTCCAACACATAAATATGCCTTAATATGTTTAACCAAACCCTATCGGTGAACATTAGGACTGTTTACCATTTTTCACAATGAAAATACTGCTATAAACATCCTTGCTCATAAATCTTTGTTCTGCTCTCTGGTTATTTTCCGAGCAGAGATTCCTAGAAGTGGCATTGCAGGTCCAGCGGGTAGACACTTCCGAGGCTCTTGCTGCATCTCATGAAGCTGCCTGTCTGAGACTGTGTGTTGGTCCCCTTGACCCCCGATGTGTGAGAATGTCCCCCAGCCTCAGACAGGTCTATTTTGTCTGCCCCTAGCACGCCACGTGTCTTCCTAGCATTGTGTCTTTGCTTCAGCAGCTTCCCTCTATCAGAAGAACTCTGCATTTCCCACCCATCTTTCAAAGCTCAGGGGAAAGACCACCTCCTCCGTGAAGCCCTTCCTGATACCCCAACCGAAGTTCTCTGCCTCTAGCCCTCCTTCAGCCCCTGTCTTAAATTCTTCCTGAAACAGTTCCCATGTATGTATATAATTTGTGTTATAATAACCTCTTCTTTGTTGCTTCCACTGAGATATTTCATCTGATTCACTTTCGGACAGAAAGTGTTTTGAGGTCAAGAACTGTGGCTTGATCATCTGGGTCTACTTACTTGCTATGGCCCCATCACCAGCCTCAAGCTGGTCCTTGATTCCCTGGAAGCGTCACTATTCCTTGGCCTATGAGAACAGCCTTTAGGATGCCCCCCTCTGCAGGCGGACTGCGCTAGGACGGAGGGTCCTAGATTCCAGTCCTGGCTCTGTCACGGATTCACCTTGACCTAGGGCTAGTCCCTGCCCCCTTCTGAGCCTCAGTTTACCCACCTATAAAATGAGCGCGTTGAACTACATAGTCTCCCACACTCCAGCCTCTGCAGCCCCTGGTCCCAGGCACCCAGAGCAGCCCCAGGGTGCCTCTGAGGGCCCCTGTGCAAAGCCAGCCTCTGGGATGGGCCTGAGGGAGCTGGCCAGGGAGGCAGGCCTGGCTCTGGGCCAGGCTGTGTCTGCAAACACTGACCTTGGCTGCCGCAGGGATTTTCCATGACACCAGCACCCTCCCCCTCAGCTCCCCCTAATCCTGTGGGCCTGGGGAGTGTGGGGGATGGGAGTGGTGAAGGCGGCTCTATATTCAGGACCCTGAATCAGAGTAATAGGGGCACCTGTGGATGGTAGAGAGAGAAGAGAGAGAGAGAGAAGAGAGAGGGATGGGCCTACACTGCAAAGTCTGGGAGGAAATCAGGGGTCGGGAGAGAACCTGCTAGGGGGCGTGGGGAGTGGGGAGAAGAGCTGAGAGAGTAGCTGGGAAGATGGGAAGAGAGGCCTTGGAAAGGGGCAGGGGAGAGAGGGGAGAGGGAGGAAGGGTGCTATGCTTCAGAGCTGTCCTTCCAAGGAGCTCTGGCCTGGAGGGGACAAACTCCAGACCCAGTTCTGCACACTGGCCCCTCCCCCTACCCAGGTCCATGAGGCCCTGGTGGTTTCCCAGGCCAGCCACAGGCCTGGGCAGGGCGGGGTTCCTCCCGGGGCACTGAAGCTGACCTCCTTCTGCAGGGGCCTGGGGCCACAGGGAGGGCAGGGGATGTGAGTCACTGAAGGCCCTGTGCCAAGGCTGCCGCCCCTCCCCCTGCTGGGTGTCTAGGGGAGGTTTCTCCCATCCACACCCCAGGCAGCAGGTCTGCTGCTCCCACCAGGCCTTGCGCGGGACCCTGAGGGGACCTGCTGGCCCTCCAGGAGCTCGGAGCCGCGCAGAACTCTGCAAACTTGAGTGCACAAGTGCCAGGTGAGGCAGAGAGCGAGGCAGAGAGGCCCCTCCAGCTCCGGAAAGGGGCCGGAAAGGTTCTTGGAAAAGGTGGTGTCTGAGCTGGATTCTAAAGGATGGAGAAGTCCCGCACTTCTCCCCAAGTCCACCAAGCAGGACAGCTTCCTCCGTCCCCGCTGAGGGCCCGCACTTCTCCCCAAGTCCACCAAGCAGGACAGCTTCCTCCGTCCCCGCTGAGGGCCCGACACTGCTACCAGCAGCTTCTGCCTCATCTCCTTTAACACACCCATTAGGCCCCTTCAAGCCTCCAGTCCCACCTCCTGGCTCCACACGGCTGCCATCCCCAGAGCAAGGGGGGATCCTTGGCGGGTCTTTCCCAGGTGCCGCTCAGGCTCAGGCCCAGCAGGAGAGCCCAGCCCCTCTCTGGGGCAGCTGTGCCTTACAGCCAGCCCTGGAGCTGCCTTTGTCTCCCCAGAGCCCCCACTCCTCTCCAGTGGCCGCCCCCCAGGCTCAGGCAGCACCCTGGGGTCAGGCCCTTCCCCATGTCCAGCTCTGCATCAGCCCAAGTTCACAGCCTTTGGGCACCTCAGGCCACAGGTCACCCATCCATCTTCCCTCAGGGCAAACATTAGCCCAGCCAGCGCCGTATTTACATTAGATAAGTAGGTGTTTGGGAACCAGGAAACAGACCCAGCCAGGCATGGCCGAGGGCTGTTTGTTCCTCACCTATAGAAGGGCTGAGCCAACCAGAGAAGGGACATCAGAGCATCTGAAGTCCTGGAAGAAGGACCTTGGAGTTCTTGATGCTACAGAGGAGAGTTTCCCAAACTGTGCTCTAGGGACACTTGTCCAGCAAGGTGCACTCTCAGAAGAGTAGCGGCAGGTCAAACAAGTGGGAAAATGTAGTATGTGCTCCCCACTCTGACGAACCTCGCATGTTAACCCGTGTAGGCTCCGATGAAGCTGACACAAATGAAATGACAACAACTCCTGTTACGCTCAGCCTTCCTCCAATGGGCTTTAACCAAACAACTCTTCTCAGCCAACAGTTATCCACAGTCCATGGGACTGTATTTCAGGAAATTAACTTTGGGAAATACTGACCATAGAATGTTGATGCTGAAGGGGACTTTAAAAATCCATCTAATCCTGATGATCCCCAAAATATTCATACTAGTGATTCGGATTTATTGATCCCAGGATCCCAGGCATTTAAGTCTACTAACTCATCAAAGCCCCGCAGCAGTTCTACGAGGTGAGCCCACCACTATTCCCATTTCACAGGTGTGGAAACTGAGGCACATGGCCAAAGTTGAAAGCTGTTTGGCCCCAAAGGCTGTGCTCTCATCTACGCCACTAAACTGCAGAGATCCCCCGCAGAAAACAGAAATACCTATTTTCAGCATTTCAAAAGGGTAACAATAACTTAATTCAGACTCATAAAATCAGTTATCCCCTGCTAAGCTGAAGTTTTGATTGGCAGATGTGTCCTTAATTCATTTTGATGGGAAAATAATTAATTATTGCTGTCACATTTATTCAGTGCCCGTCCTGCTCTGATCAACAACACATTGTACTGTGTTGTTGATAAATAAAATCTTTCGAAATCTGCACTCTAAGTGAGTGAACAGAAAAAAATAATAAAAGGGACCATAGCAAGGAGAAAAGGCGGAAACCTTTTATCTTGCCCTATCCTCCCATGTCACAGATGAGGAAAACTGAGGCCCAGAGAAGGAAAAGGACTTGCCCAAGACACAAAGCTAGCTGTGGTCAGGCTCAAGTCAGAGCCCCAGGTCTCCTGCCTCCTGGCCCCAGGCTCTTTCCTCCACCCAAGGCTGTGGCCAGCGTTCTGGCTCTGTGGCCAGCTAGACCAGGGGTACAAGGCCAGGCACTCAGGCTGGCAGGCATATGAGGTCAGTGGGGAGCAGGCAGCTGCGCCCAGTTCAACCACGGCCATTACCAAGGCTCAGACTGGTCATTTGTGCTTTGACCAGAAGGAACTAGGCCACAGGGAGAGAAAGTCCACTAAGAGGTACTCTGGACCCCCAGCCCTCTGCATCTCCCTGGAAGGCAGCGCTTCAGCCAATCTCCGAGCTCCTTGGTGATGCCGGGAGGAAAACAGAAGAACTGTAATAATATTCATCATTAATATTGATGTTCAGCCCCATGATTAATTTTTTTGGTCCAGCCACCCGGCTTCCTCAGGTGAATCCCATGCCTCCAGCTGGGTTCCAGGCCCACCGCTTAGCTGAGTTGCTTCCACGCAGGACATGCTGGGCCTGGTTGAATGAACAGGTCAACTCTGGTCACACTGAGCCAGAGGGCAGAGGACCGAGCATTGCATTTAGAACGGAGCATCCTGGGTTATAATCCTGGCTCTGCCATTCACTGGTTGCATGACCTTGAGAAGGTCACGTTTCCTCTCTGGCCTTCATTTCCCCGTCTGTACAATACAAGGACTGAGCTCTATGATCGCTAAGGGCCTCTCTGGCCCTTAGAACCTTAAGTCAATGGTGGATTCAGGCCGGGTGGCTGGAAGACAAGGGGCAGGGACAGCCCTGGTTAGCGCTCTGAGAGACAGCGGCTAGGGTCTTATGGTTGGAGCCTGGGTTCTGGCTGGTCAGTCCACTGGATACAATGAAGGAGGGTCCTCAGACAATGAGCCCCAGATGGCAGCCTCTGTGTGTATCAGTGACACACAAGGACAGATGGAGCCCATCACCAGGGGATGCAGGGCTGGACAGGAGGGAGAAGATGGGGGCTACTGTTTGCCCCTCTCCCCCTTGTAAACCCCAGCTTGATGTGGGCAAGGACCAGGCAGGCAGTGGCCTGCTGGCAGGCAGACAAGCCTTGCCAAACTCCCAATCACTTCCCAGACCTCCCAGGGTCCCCTGGGAGTGGCTCCACCCCAGCGGGCACCCCTCCAAGTGGAGCCCACGTCAGCAGGTCCTCACAGCTCCCTGGCCCTTTCACCCAGGGACAGTGGACCAGGCAAAGGGGCAGAGGCACGCTGACCCGGGGCCCGATGCTTGGAGAAGCGTGTGATTCCCTGGGCATCACGCTTCTGGGGCTGTTTCTGCCATGTCCGGCTCGGGCACTGGCCGAGAATGAGGCACCGAGTGGAGCACTCCCCTCTCGGGGCCCCAGCTTCCCATCCTCGTCACCCTTCCTGGGTGATGCATGGGCTCCGAGGCACTGGAATGAGTGATGAGTCAGAAAGTCCTAGTGGCCTTGGCCAATTCACAAGCCCTCTCCAGCCTTAATTTCTCCGTCAATGGAGATAGTCATGATAATGACCTTAGGAAGTTTTTGAGAATTAAAGTTTAAAATGTACCTGAAAGATAAGATCTTCAGCCTCAGCCTGTGGTGAGAAGTGGGGGGAAGCCCTGAGGGCCGCTGACCCCAAAGGCAAGGCTGGGGCCACCCTGGACAGGACCGTGGCTGTAAGTGAGGCCTGAGGCTCTAGCCTGGTAAGAGCCTTTGGTTGAGCCTGGATGTGCCGCCTGCTTTGAAAATCACTCCGTTCAACCGGAGGCAGGTAGGGAAAGGCGCTTGTCATCTGGGCTGGGAGACAGGGAGAGCCTGAGGGTCTCAGGATGGGGCAGGGAGAGGCCGGGAGGAGGGCGGTGTGAGAAATGCATGGGGGAGGTGGCTGTCACCTCTGCTGGGACGTGGGCTGTATTCAGATGGGGGAGAGCCCCGCCTGAAGCTGGGGGCTTTATGGGCCGCCCACCATGGGCAATGAGGCTGCCAGGCGGGCGGGCGCTGGGCCTTCCTGAAGGCTGATGGGCCAGGAGAAAACACGGCCTATGAACAAACACAGGCTGAGGTGTTGGTGCTGGCCAGAGCAGTCCTTCTCCCTGCTGGGGGGATATGGCTGCCGGACCCCACAGAGACTGCCCCCACCTCCAGGACTCCCCCTGTGAGCCCATCGCTGCTGCTTCTGTGGCAAACTCCACAGGTTCCAAGTGCTTTCACAGCCAGTCTCTCCTTTTCCCCTGAAGGCAGCTCTGAAGGCGGCCAGGGCAGCTGTAGCTCAAGCCCCAGAGTGCAGGAAGGTAAGCGAGGTCCAGAGAGGGGGTGGATTTGCCCACAGCCAGCAGGTGGTCAAGCTGGGGCTGGGCCCACACTACCCAACCCCGATCCAGCCCATCCACAGTGCCATGCCCTCCCCCACACCCTGTGTGGTGCTGGCCTGCTGGACAGGGAAGGACAGGGTGAGAAGCCGCTCTGGCGCGGGGCCTGCCCAGCTGTCGAGGTGAGTTGTGATCTGGCTGCCATGGCCGAGCTGGCGGGCACAATCTGTTCTCACTCTGCCGGGACCTGGACAGGCCAGGCATGGTGGCGCACCAGCTCAGCTGTCCAGGCCCCTGGCAACGGGTGACACAGCCCCCAGCTAGATGCCGGGGTCAGGGAGGCAGGGGACCCCATTCTAAGGGTAGCCCACAGCCTCACGTGCCCCAAGCAGCTGTCCCCAGACCTCCCTGAGCTTGAAGACTCAAATGGCCTTGGGCTGACAGATGCCTACTTTATTGGACCTGAGCTGACCCCCAGCCCAGGTGGAAGGTGAGGGCAACCTGGCACTTCATTCATTACTCATCATAGTGAGCTCTTCTTGAGCACTTGATACATACTAGGCTCTGGGCTAAGGGCATTAAACACATTTTCTCACTTATTTCACCCCCAAAAGCCCTGGGTATTAGCCCCATTTTACAGGTAGGGAAACTAAGGCTCAGGGAGGTTTAAAATCACACACACAGTCCATGGAAGAATAACGATTTGAATTCAGATCATACACCAAAGCACGCAGTATCCTGCCCTGCCTCGTCAAAGGTGCTGTGGGCATATCCCCTGGGCATGAACTAGAGAGGAACATGACAAGGTCCTGCAGTGCCTACCCTACACCCTAAGCTAGCGTTTACCTGTGTCTGTGTAGTTGGTGACCCTGGGGGGCGGGTCAGGGGGTGCTGGTAACATTGGCCCTGGCGTTCTGAGCTGAACCTTCTGTGCCACTCAAAGCAGAGGTCACCTCCAGCTCGGGAAGAATCCAGAACAACTGCATGGAAGAAGCAACATTTGGTTAAGTGTCGATAAGGCTTTGAAAGGAAGAAACATTGGAAAGCCTGCCAGCATTGTTTTTATTATAATCATTTCATTAATGAAGTAATGTATATCTTAGCCCAGCGAAGGAAGCAGAGCCAGGACCCGTAGATTTCATTTTACAAATGAGGGAACGTGTTCAGAAAGTGGGGGTCATTTGCCCACGGTCACCCAGCCACTAGTAACAGGGCCAGAGCTGGTGCCTAGGTTTTCTGAGTTCCCACCCAGGATCCTGTCCCCCCAGGGCTCCAGGCAGAACTCCATTTGATGGTTGGCTCAGAGGGAAGCTCCCTTCACTGCTGGCCTCTCCAAAGTGGGGCAGGTGTAGGTAGGGCAGAGAGGGGGGCAGGAGGCAGGGGGCAAGTGTCTGGAATCTGCAGCCCCGTAGAACTTGCTTTCTCTCCTCTTCCACTGTTTCTACCCCTCCCCCCCCCTCTAGGCTATGGCCACGCAGCGCCCAGCACGGACGGCGGCAAGGTGTTCTGCATGTTCTACGCGCTGCTGGGCATCCCGCTCACGCTGGTCATGTTCCAGAGCCTGGGCGAGCGCATCAACACCTTCGTGAAGTTCCTGCTGCACCGCGCCAAGCGGGGCCTGGGCATGCGGCGCGCCGACGTGTCCATGGCCAACATGGTGCTCATCGGCTTCTTCTCGTGCATCAGCACGCTGTGCATCGGCGCGGCCGCCTTCTCCTACTACGAGCACTGGACCTTCTTCCAGGCCTACTACTACTGCTTCATCACGCTCACCACCATCGGCTTCGGCGACTACGTGGCGCTGCAGAAGGACCAGGCGCTGCAGACGCAGCCGCAGTACGTGGCCTTCAGCTTCGTCTACATCCTCACGGGCCTCACGGTCATCGGCGCCTTCCTCAACCTCGTGGTGCTGCGCTTCATGACCATGAACGCCGAGGACGAGAAGCGCGACGCCGAGCACCGCGCGCTGCTCACGCGCAACGGGCAGGCGGGCGGGAGCCTGGGGGGCGTTGGGGGCGGCGTGGGCAGCGGCGGGGGCGCGGGCGGCAGCGTGCACACCACGGACACCGCCTCCTCCACGGCGGCGGGGGCGGCGGGCGGCGGCGGCGGCTTCCGCAACGTCTACGCCGAGGTGCTGCACTTCCAGTCCATGTGCTCCTGCCTCTGGTACAAGAGCCGCGAGAAGCTGCAGTACTCCATCCCCATGATCATCCCGCGGGACCTCTCCACGTCCGACACGTGCGTGGAGCAGAGCCACTCCTCGCCGGGAGGGGGCGGCCGCTACAGCGACACGCCCTCGCACCGCTGCCTGTGCAGCGGGGCCCAGCGCTCGGCCATCAGCTCCGTGTCCACCGGGCTGCACAGCCTGTCCACCTTCCGGGGCCTCATGAAGCGCAGGAGCTCCGTGTGAACGCCCCGCCCGCGCCCGCGGGGCCTGGAGCAGCTGGGCGGGTGGGCCGGGCGGTGGGGCTCCTGCCCCGAGGAGCAGCGGGGGGTGGGCGAGGGGGCCGCCCCCAGCCGCCCTCAGCCCCTGGGGGACGCCCCACCCCTCTCCACCCTCCCCAGCCCCCGCCCCATCTCCGACTGTGCCTGCTCGCACCAGCCAGCAGGAGCTGGGGCTCTGAGGACCCTGGAGCCCCTATCTGCGCCCTGCAAATTCCGAGACATGTGAAACTTGGTGGGGGCGGGGGGGGAGGGTAGCAGGGAGGGAAGGCAGAAGCTGGGAGCCTCCCGTCCCTTTGGAAATCTAAGGAGCCCCCCAGTTCTCAGAGGCCCTGCTGGTACCCAGACTGCCCCCCCTCCCCCAATCCGGAGGGGACTTCGTGTTCCGTGTACGTTTGCATCTCTATTTATACCTCTGTCCTGCCAGGTCTCCCACCTTCCCTGGGCTCCAAAAGCCAGGGTGTCTTTGTCCAGGTCACCCCCACTCAGTCTGCTCCCCTTCCTCACCCCCAGTTATGTCTCCGAACCTCCCACGACCTTCTGTGTTGTTTTGCATGGCTTTGCAGTTATGGAGAAAGTGGAAACCCAGCAGTCCCTAAAGCTAGACCCCAGAGGGCAGGTGGACAGAAGCCAGGCCAGGCCCCCTACTGGAGCCGGCAGAGAAGTGAGGGGCAGAGAAGGGAGGGGAGAGCCAATGGTCAGGGTGGTCCCGCTGGCAGGTGAGAACCAAGTGGCCTTCAGTCACATTCCCAGAGGGGCAGAGGGAATGCAGCCTTCCGACCAACACTCCCCTTGATGGACCAGAAAACGTCCTGCTTGCCATCCGGCCACTGCTCACCATCACCAACTCCGGCATCTGTGGAATGAGTTGTCGCCTTGGAAACCACATCCTGACTCCTCATCGTCTGAGTCTCCCAACACTCCAGTTAGGTCACCAGGGCAGGGATGCTCATCCACATTTTACCGATGACAGTGAGGCCCAAACAGGGGATGTGACTTGTCCAAGGTGACACGTACAGCAAAAGGCACAGGGGGACCAGAACCCAGGCCACTTGTTCCCAGGCGGAGTGCTCTTTCCTTCCCATTCCTCTGCCCGCTCCTGAACGCAAAGCTCCTGCCCTGTGCCCTGGCATTGTGTGGGCAACGGGGCCCAAAACAGGCCCAGACCTCAGGTCTGTGCCAGTGCTGGGGCTAGAGAGCTGGCAGGCATATCCTGCTGGGACTTCACCCCTGACCCCACAGCCGGTGTTGGTGCCTGTGTCCCGCGTGGCTAGAGATAAGCTAAGGCTGCAGCAAGGCACGCCCCTCCCAAGTGGGGGGCTTGGAGTTGGTGTGCCAACGGCCTATGTCATCTGCCACCCGGAAACCCAAAGGGAGAGCAGAGATGGAGGTGGGAACCCAGGCTCCCTGCGAGGACCCACACTGGAGCTGGCGCCTGACTCAGGACAGCATCAAAGGGTGCTGCCCTCGCATGCTGTTCCCATGTCCCAGCTCCTGAACACGCTCAGCCAGGCCCACACTGGCCTGCAGAAAAGCTGGAGTGGGGACCACGGGGTGATCAGCCTCTGGGAACCCCTGGGAGGGAAGAAGTCTGGCCTGGCCTGTATGTGAGTCCTGTCTCAGCGGGAGGAGCTGGCCGCCCACGTGCCAAGGAGAGCAGGGCCCAGGAGCCGGGGTGCCCTCTGTGTTTATGTTGGGGTGGGGAGCGGTGCCGGCTGCCTCTGTCTTGTGTGTGACCCTGCCCTCGAGGGGTCCTGTCCCGTCAGTCCTGAGGGAGCCACAACCAAAGTTGCAGGGAGATGGTGGGGAAGGAGGCTGAATGGCCCTGGGCGGACGGCTCGGTCTCCAGGCTCCCAGTCTCTGCTGGGTCTTTCCCGGGGAACCGGACGGCCAGCGTTGCTTCCCTCCCCCCTCCCACTGCGGGCAGCCTTTCTGCTTCCCCAATGCCTTATGCCTGGGCACACTGCCACAGAATATGCAATATGTGTGGGTGACATGCCCCACGCCCACACCCCCACCCCGGGCAGCCCCCGGACCCCAAAGGCTGCGGCTGCCACGGCCTCCCTTTAGACCCTGCTGCCTATCTGTCTTCACACTGAGAATGGCGTCTAATAAATACTGCCCATGGAGACCAGGTTCAGGCTCGGCTGCCTCTGTCATCATATACCCTGAGAGCGGCCAAGGCTGGGCCATCTGCTGACCCGCACACACACCTCTGCGCACACTCTGGCCCCGCCAAGGTCTACAGACACACTCGCTGATGCACCTCGGGCTGACTAGACCCTTTGCGTCCACAGGCCTTAGGGAGAAGGCTGGGGACAATACTGGCTTCCCTTTTGTGATTTCCTCCCAGGTCCAGGTTTTCTGTTTCACCAGCAACAACTATAAGACGAGACCTTAGAAAAGAAATCACCTGCTTCAATTCTCCCCTTGAACATGAGTAAACTGAGGCCCAGAGAGGGCAAGTCACTCCCCCTGAGTCACACAGCAATGAGTGGAGGGCCCAGGATTGGAACCAGAACCGGGGATTCCAAGTCCAGCGCTCCCCCTTCTCAGGAGCCTTTGGAGTCTGATGGACACACACACACTGCAGCTGACAGTGGCAGCCTCCGTCAGCCAGGAGTGGGGGTGCCCTTCTTCCAGCAGGGCCTTCCAGGCTCAGTGGCCTGATGCACACAAAAATGTCTCTCTCACAGGGAGACGCGTCACAAGCACCTTTCTTCAGGGTACATTTTTCTCTGGAGGGACAACTTGGCCTGGGACTGAACCCCAGAGCCCAGGACAGATCCAGCTGGTGCCAACCCCCGGAATCAGCTGGCCAGTGGCTTTGAGATGTCGCTGAGTGCAACCCAGAGTAATGCCTTTTCTACTGCAACCCCGAACCTATCTGCATGCCCGTCCATCTATCTCTCTTTCATGAAGTAATACTTAATCCCTACTACAGCCTTTCCATTCTAGTTCATGTGATGAAATGCTGGTCACTACCTACTAAATTTATCTCTCTCCCCACTAGGGCTCCCTGCAGATTGAAATACAGGGAGTGGGGTGGGGGCACTTTCTCCAGTCTCCACCCCTACCCATATAAGTCAACTGAAAGATAGAGAGACCTATTTATTGGGGGTTCAGGGATCAAAGGCAGAAGTGGTGGCACCTGCACCTCCACTAGCACACACCCCCTCCAGGAGGCAGGCAATGTGACAGTGCTCCCGGCTGCTCCGTGCAGCTGCAGGCAGGCTCCTGGGACGTGCTTCTCATTGGCCTGTGGCCCTCAGGGTGCCCTCAGCCCCCGGTGGCTCACCCTCACCTAAGAGCACCCCATCAAAAGCCGGGGCTCCCTGGCCCAATTGCCTCTGTCTTTCTCAGCGCAACGACAGCAGAGATGATGTCATTTTTGAGGTCAGCTGTGGCCAGTACAAGGTTGCTCTTACTCTCTTTAGCAGTTCTTGCAGGACACAAACATGCTGACACTTGCCCTCCTGTCTTTTTTCTTTTTTGTTAATCCTCACCTGAGGATATTTTTCCGTTGATTTTTAGAGATGGCACAAGAGAGAGGGAGAGACAAAGAGAGAGAAACATCGATGTGAGAGAGACACATCGATTGATTGCCTCTGCACGTGCTCCCCAACCAGAGCCAAGGATCAAGCCCTTGACCGGATCAAACCCGGGACCCTTCAGTCCATGCCTGACCCTGTACCCACTGAGCCAAACCGGCTAAGGCTGCCCTCCTTTCTTCGTCACCCAGGACAAAATAATCAGAGCTCGAAGGAGTCCTGAAAGGGCTGCATTCATCTCAGTCTTCCAAGGGGTGATCAGAATTGTGGCAGCGGTGAACTGCATGCCAGCCCCTGCCTAGCCCCTGAGGGCTCGGAATTGCCCATGGTCCTAGCGTGGGCTCTGTATCGCCAGGTGATGCCATCCCACCCTCCTCACTTACACACAGTATCTGAGGCATCCTGCACTACAAAATGCATGCACAGCAATGCAAAACTAGAAACCAGCACTGCAGGGGGCGGGGGGGGGACATGAATATACCCAAGATCCCGGCTGCTGTGGTGACTGTGTGAGCATCAGATGGAGGCAGAAGCGTCCTGGAGCCAAGAGAGAAAGAGGCCTACAACAGCAACTCTTCCCCAGACGTGTCCCATGGTGTGCCTGTGGGAAAGGGTTCCTCGGTCAAATGAAGCTGGGGAGACACTGCACCTGTCACTCATGCGTGGAGCTTCACAAGGACCTTCGCTTATAAAGGCTCTGAGAAGCCCTGCAGCAAACACAGCTGCTCCCCTCTGCTTCCCCCAGCCACACCCACACTCTTGCCCAACGCCAGACCCTCTGCTTGTGTGGCATCTCGTGTTCCACAGAGCACGTCTTGGGAAATGCTGACCTATCAAAATCTCATTGTCTAATGAAGAGAGAAGGCTGATCCTCCCCCTCGACAAATTCTTTAAAAAGTTCAGTTTAGAAGCCCTTCTATAACTGAAGGCCGTGACATTACCAAATACATATTTTATTCTCAATTGTGTGTCAGCTCGAACCAAGGCTCAGAGCCAGGATGGGACAGTGGGCTGGTGGCGGAGCTGGGATGTGAGCCCAGCCCGATGGCCCTGAAGCATTTGCTCGCACCCACCTCACTGTGTCCTGTCCCCAGGCCGGTCCATGTCATCAGCACAGGTTTGGCAGAAGTCACAGAGCTAGCTGTTTAGGACATGTCATTCCTTATTCAGGACATTGGTGAATGGGGAGGCTGTAACCTGTCACCCTTCAAAAATGACAGATTCTGATGCAGCTAAGAAACCCTGTTCCACCGAGATCCTCCCAATCCCATGCATGGGGCCAATCTAGCCTCTTTCTACAGGCTCAGCATTGCCTCAAGCCCAACAGCATCCCACAACTCATCTTAGGAAGCCGGGGACCGGGGACCAGGAAGGGACTTCTTGCGAGAGGAAAGAGCACTGTGCACGCGGACCATGCTGGCCTCCCCAACCCAGGGCACACGTCACCGCCTCCACTGAGAAGCTGATGCCCCCTCTTACTCCCAAAGCCATTCAGACTCCATTTTCCAAGAGGCCCCTGAACAACCCAGTCTATAGGGGGCACTGTGCCCTCCCCTTGCCCGGGTGGCAGTGATGCTAGGACAACAGCCTCAGGCACTGCCATCACCTTTGGCAAAGCCCGCAAAGAAACACATGCACACACTCCTCTAGGCCATTGGCCCAGCTCCGGTTTTTCAAGGGAAGGGATTGTTGTTTACAGAGAGGAAGTGAGATGCTCAAGGTCATGAAGCAAGATAATGGTGCAGCTGGGATTAGTATCCAGATAGCCTAACTTTCCACACTCCCCAACGCGCGCTACACACACACACACACACACACACACACACACACACACGCACGCACGCATGCAGCGGGGCCCAGCCTTCTCTGACTCTGATTTCAAATGAAAGCTGCTAATCTCTGGAGTTGAGTCATTCTCAGGCTGGAAAATTTCCCACATCTAGGTCGGGACAAACATGGGAGACTCACATCTCTGCCCCTCAGCCTCCCAGCCTGAGGGAAGGCCTTGGGAGCGGGCCACCTCTAGGCAGGGGCTGGGTGGAAATTGACCCCCATGCCTTTTCTGGTCAGGACTCCCCAAGATCCACACTAAGGATTTGCCATTC
>NW_005871333.1:366463-368409 GCF_000147115.1 Myotis lucifugus
TGTAGGTGAGGATTAACACCCCCATTTTCAGACAACAGCACTCAAGCTCAGGAAGACCCAGGTCCTGAGAGCAGGGACTTTCCCACGGTCACCTCTGTTTCTGAGCACTGACCAGGCCACCGGGCATTTCCTTGGGAGCCCAGCCCAGTAACTCTTGGCCAGCGATTGTCCCATGCAGCTTGCCAAGCTGGATCCCATGGGTTGGAGAGCCCCCAGGTGGACATGGCTCACAGAACCCATGAGCAAAAGAAGACAAGGAGTTATGAATGCTGTACCCACTTCACCACGTGCCCCTGGACCTCCGGGCTTTGGACCAAGGGCAGCAGAGTGTCCCGCCAGCAACCTCTGCCTTTCAGCGGGAGGGGCTGAAGGTTCCCAGGGGAAAGGTCAGGCCTCTGACCCACGCCACCTCCCCGGATCAACACTCTTCCACAGGTCTTGTTCCCTGAAGAGGGAGCATGTGACCAGGTCATCCCTGACTATGAAGTATTCCGTTCCGACTACTGGATCGGAGTGGACTCCTGGGCCTGTGCTGGCCCCAGCACTGGGATTTGAGAGGCACTTTCTAATTGGCACAGGTCCAACCCGGGAAGCCAGGGGTGCTGCTGTGTTGTGCCTGCTCTCACCATTGTAGTTAGAACTCCCATTCTGCCCTCGTTCCAGACCAGGAAAAGCTCTAAGGAGACGTTTGGCTGCCTGGGGGGACTGTACCAGTGATGCCAGCTTCTCTCCTAAGGTAAAGGGAACGCCAGAGACTTAAAGCTAAGGCTGTCGTTGGGCATCTGCTGTGTGCCTCAGACTTAATAAACCTCACAACCACGCTACAGGACAGGTGCCGTTACTCGTGTTGGCAGATGAGAAAGGTGAGACTCAGAGAGGTTAAATGACTCGCCCAAGGTCACACAGCTAATGAGTGGCAAGGCCCCAGCCAGGACCCTCTGAGAAATCCTGTTCCACCCAGACCCTCCCACTCCCATAGGTAGGACCACCTAGCTCTTTCTACAGGCTCCGCATTGCCCCCAAGCCCAACAGCATCCCACGACTCATCTGAGGAAGCTAGGGGCTGTGAGAGCTGCCAGAGCTCAGGCACTTTCCGTTGTATATCCATGCCTGGGGTGCATCTAGCTCAGCCTGCGCCCCCCTCCCCGCACCCTGCCCCAACGCAAGAACGGGTTCAGCAGCTTCCCTAACAGGTCAGACAGTCTTGATTTACAGGAGCCTCGCTCTCTGATGCAGCCCCTTCATTCATTGAGCAGCAGCTCTAATAACCATGAGTGTCTTCCTTCTCTTGAGACAAGAACTGCTTTCCTGCTCCGGCTGTGCCCTCTGGGGCCACATGAAGTAATTCCCTCTATTGTGGATTCAAGATGTCTCCCCTCTGGACAGGTGCCTCCCAGTCTTCTCCAAGGTAGTCTTTCAGCCCCACCTCCCATGACAGTGCATTTAGACAACCCCCGCCCCCCCCCAACCCCCCCCCCAACAGCAGCAGGCTGGTTCCCTTCTCTGGAAGAACTTCAGGTTACCCCCAAAGCCTGTTCAGAGCTTGATACACCATGTGTGGTCCAGCCAGCCCTGGATGCTGTCCTCCTATTAAAGCAGCCTAAGAGTGCATTTGGCATATGGGCAAACACCTCACACTGAGGGGGCAGCCCACCCACACCCCATGGGGGTTTGTCATGGGGCAACACCGCGGGCAGGGGACTATCGGGGACCTAGTCAGGAGCCATGCCCTGTGCCCTTTCTGCCCTTGATGGCAAAAAAGCTGACACTGGTCAGGTGCTTCCCTCACCTTTTTCCAGCCCCCAGTTCCAGGGGACAAAAGCTCATTATGACGACCTCAGGCATCTTTTCCAGAGGCTGGACGAGGAATGGAGAGGGCCCCGTTCTGGGGAAGGGGTCCTTCAGGGGAACTCCTGGCTGGGGGCTGCGGGGGAAAGACTTTCCTC
>NW_005871333.1:368509-381796 GCF_000147115.1 Myotis lucifugus
AAGAAAGTCACTTAAAATAGAGTCGGAGCCTAATAGGGAGGCGGGGCCCATGCACACCCTGTGCCTCAGTTCTCAGAGCTGCTATGAAGGTGCTACCCCGATGCTGAACAAGTGCTGTAAGAACACACATGGGCTGGGCCTCCTTCCTGTAGTTTGTGCCCTCTTCCTGAGCATAGTGTGACTGAGCAACCCCTGCTAACCTAGCCAGCTAGGGTTCATTTGCATGAAAGAATTACACTTTGTGGGGTTTGCTTTGTAAACACCGACTTTCTTTGTTCTTTTCAGGGTGCAGTTTGGGTCACTACCTAGATCTGCATCTCCTGTGTGGCCACTCTTTCTGCTCAAACACATGCTTTCTGCCCTTGACTGAGCCTGGGCCTCTCCTTTGGTGAACAAATGAATGAGAGAATGAATAAATAAATGCAAAGTGTGGCAAGAGGCATAGCTAGACAGGCCCAGGATTCTCCTAGGGAACATGCTCAGGGGTGACAAGATGGTGACAAAGCCTGTGTCCTACCTCACTAACAGAGTGTCCCTGGGGCCCCTGGGAGATGGCCCCTTCCCTAACACAACCAAACATCCTGCTGTCCTGCTGTCCTGCTGTCCGTCTCACCTACTACTGACAGTTAAGGACGAGGCGTGCCCCACACCAGGCCTCTGGCCCCAGGCAGGCGCTCTAGCCCTCCTGCCCCTGGGGGGACTTTGGCTGCGCCACCCCCCCATCTATTCTGCATGACCCAGGCGGGCACAGGCCCTCTCAGTGCCCAGCTCACGGGAAACGCTGGTCCTGCCCCTGTTATCCTGCTGGCCACTGCGGGAGGCAAACTTCAGTTCAGGAAGGTTCTTCAAGGGCCCAGCCCGCAGCGGGCTGTGGGGTTCTCCTCCTGACGGCCCAGCTTGGAGTGATCCGTGCAGTGGTCGGCAAACTCATTGTCAACAGAGCCAAATATCAACAGTACAGCATTGAAATCTCTTTTGAGAGCCAAATTTTTTAGACTTAAACTATATAGGTAGGTACATTGTTATTAACTTAATTAGGGTCCTCCTAAGGCTTAGGAAGAGCCACACTCAAGGGGCCAAAGAGCCTCAAGGGGCCAAAGAGCCGCATGTGGCTCGCGAGCCGCAGTTTGCCGACCACGGCTCTAGCCCCACAGCCAGCCCATGTGGGTGGACTGCTGTAAAAATCTAACAGTGACCCAGCCACCTGCCAGTGTCCACTTGGCCCAGAGGACACCACACATCTTGGCCATTCCAGACAGTGGGCGTGCAGGCAGTGGGAGGGCCCCCAGTGACCCTGCCGCCTCTCCCCAGTGCTCCTCACCCTTGTTCCCACAGGCAGAGGGTGGGCAGCAAGTTCATCTCCCAAGTAGACATCCAGCCTAGGAAGAAGAGGCCATGTCCCCGTCTGGTCGCTTCTATGAGTGATTCCGGGAGCCTGGCTGGGCTGGGGGAGTGGGGACCACAGCATTCTTCTCCCGGGCTGACACCTCCCGACGACAGACCCTCCCTCCTCGCTCTGATCGCCTGCTTGTTTATCCGGGCCAGGGCGGACTGAGGGCATCTCTTTGTCCTTGACTGTGCATTCTGGTAGCAAATTTCAGGGTCAGAGAAAAAGTCTGGGCCTTTCATGTACCTTTGGAGCCAGGCCTCTCCCGCACTGACGCTGGGCCGTTTCTCTGCTTAATGTCCGTGCAGCATGTCATTGACTTCGTGCCACTAGAGCTCATCTGGTTGGCTCCAGACTTTTGATGATGCTCCAGGTGCCGAAGCTGGATCCACTATTAAATCTGTCCGGCTCTCTCCCAGCTCACGTCACCCCTCAGATTTGATCATCCAGCTCTCTGTGCCATTATTCAAGCCTTTGATGAAAATATCAAAGAGAAAAGGCCCAAACAGAGGACACTTAATGCAGGGCGACATGTACTCCGGCATGTTCTTGGTGAACTGTCCCTGGGACCAGCTCCTAACCACTCCCTTTTATCTGTGCTCTAAACTTGTCTGTTTAATCCAGGCTCCCAGGTGGCTGGGCTCCAGGCCACCATGTGCTAGTCTGCCAGGAAGTCAGTGACCTGGGCTGGGAATCTGCACTTCCTGCAAACAGGTGTTGCCCTGCCTGGCTCAGCCTTCACCCCCTCCCCCACCACCTCATTTGGGCTTCCTCCTTTAGCTCAGCTCTGCCCAGCCCATACCCCAGCCCCAGCCCCAGCTCCTGAGCTGAGCACTGCCCTTCTCATCACCTTCCCAGTTCAGCCTCAGCCCCTCTCTCAGGCAACTGGTCTGCCCCTGGGGGGAGGAGGTGGGAGGCAGCCACCGGGCACTCAGAATGGCCCCAGGAGTTGAGATCTGCCACAGAAAACTGCGGACATCCAGGGCCCCTGGGTCAGTGGGTGCTGAAGTAAGTGGAGCAAAGAGTACTTATTCAGCCAGGAGCTGGGCTAGGTGTGTTACCAGAGCCCCAGCACAGCCTGGGGAAGCAGCACAGCTGTCTCCATCTCCCGGTGAGGAAATGGCTTCAGGGGGTCCCATCAGTTGCCCAAAGTCATCCAGCCAGGAAGTGGCAGAACCAGGCTTGGACCCCAAGTTTGTGTGCTTCGCCTTCCACGCTGCCACCATGTTCTCACCTTCCCAGGGTCCCCTCCCGGGCAACTGGGGCGCCAGCTGCTTGCTTAGGTGGCCTCTGGAAGACAGGGCAACCCTGAGCACAGTCCTTCCTGACCCCAGGAGGGAGCAGCAGGTTGGTGTGATAACATCAGGCGGTAGGGAAGCCACCTCAGTGTTCCCGAGACCTGAGCGATCTGCGATTAATCTTCCAGATCTGGCACCAGAGACGTAGTATGAACCTGCTGCACCCCGCCCCCTCTAGCCCATTGCGGTGAACAGATGGGCAGACCCCTCCCGGGGGCTAAGTAGGGCACAGCTGAGGCTGCTGGGAGGCAGGGAGGGAGAGGAGGTGCAGAACCAGCTCCACCCCACCTGCCAGGGCCCCGGGGCCTATGAAACGCAGGGTCAGCTCTCTGCCCACCAGCAGGGCATGAGGCCCGTGCTCAGGCAGGCACCCACCCTGGGGCGCTCAGCGGAGCCTGGACGAGCGCTGCCGGAACTCATGGGCCAGTCAGGTCATCCTTGCTAATTCCAAACCCCCTAACTGAAGTCCACTGGACTGATGAGCAGCAAGGACTTCCTCCCAGGGCCAGAGTGAGTCCTGGGCAGTGCGGTGCCCAAAGCACCCAGGTCCTGACCAGGCCCAGCCTCCACCATCGGCCCCTAGGGTCACCATGAGCACAGCGGGGTGGGGCGGGGCACGGAGTGCCAGCAATGCAGACACAGGCAGCAACTGTCAGCGCTGGAGGGGCTTGAGGAAGCATGAGCTCAATGCTTTGTTTCAGGAGCAGCACAATCTCAGAGCTTGTAACAGCCAAACACTGGAAACCCGCCAAGTGTCCAGCAGCAGGTAAACGGATAAACCAACTGAGTGTGTCCATGCCACGGCGACCTCCTACTCAGCAACACGGAGGAATGAACCGGTGACCTGTGCAGCATGGACGAGTCCCAAGTCACCACGCTGAGTGAAAGAGGTGAGAGAAAGGACGTGCTGTGGGAGCCCATGCATATGAAGCTGAGGAACGTGTAAACTTGCCCCGAGGGACAGAGAGCAGTCCCTGGTGACAGAGGAGGGAGGGGGGTGGCAGGAGGGGTGTTAAAAAGGGCACAGGGAAGGTTTGGGGTGATAGGGACTTCCACCAGCATGACTATGCTGACAGTTTCATAGGTACATACATACATAGAAATTTATCAAATTCTACATTTTAAATGCATGTGGTTTATTATATGTCAACTAGAGGCCCGGTGCACAAAATTTTGTGCATTTGGGGGGGGGGGGTCCCTCAGCCCGGCCTGTGCCCTCTCGCAGTCTGGGACCCCTCAGGGGATGTCCACCTGCTGGCTTAGGCCCACTCCCTGGGGGGATCAGGCCTAAGCTGGCAGTCAGACATCCCTCTGGCAGCCCGGGAGCCCTCGGGGGATGTCCACTTGCCAGCAGGGAGCAGGCCTAAGCGGCAGTCAGACATCCTTAGCGCTGCTAAGGAGGCGGGAGAGGCTCCCGCCACCACCGCTGTGCTGGCAGCCGTCAGCCTGGCTTGTGGCTGAGCAGAGCTCCCCCTGTGGGAGCGCACTGACCACCAGGGGTCAGCTCCTGCATTGAGCATCTGCCCCCTGGTGGTCAGTGTGTGTCATAGTGACCAGTCATTCCCAGTCATTCTGCTGTTAGGGTCCATTTGCATATTACCCTTTTATTATATGTCAATGTTATCTAAAAAAAAAAAGCTGTTTATAAAACACAAGGTGCAGAGGCACTGAACATGGCCCATCCAGGTGAGCTGAACACACCCACCCACCCACACCTCAGTGTGTCCTCATGGCTGGGCTGGCAGGGAGGGAGAGGAGGTGCCAGCTCCCTATACCTCCTAACCGTAGGGTCAGAGGGGAGGCCACCAGTGCTTCTAGTCATCTTCTGCCAAGCCCAACCCAGAACAGCTGTAAGCACGGAGTCACCAATGTCACACGCAGCCAGATCTGTCTCAAGGTGTACGGATGTAACAAGCAAACACCAGGCCCCATGGGGTGTTGCTGCACAGACATCAAGCAAAGGTCGACAGGTCTCTACTTTGGAGAAGAGAAAGGCAATTTCCACTCCACTCTCCCAGCTAAAGCAAGCTGGGAGGCCCCCTGGGTGGAATCGAAAAGGAGCCACTTCTGGAAGGCACAGCTGCTTGTGGGGAGCAAGCAGCCCTCTGTGGGGAAAAAGAGGGTGCCCCTGCTCCAGGCTTGGGGAGCCACTCAGCTGGGAAATAGCACACGGAGGTGCCTGCTGCCCCTCCCACGGGGCCATTTTTCACGCAGGAGAAGACTGTCCTGCCCACACAGTGGCCAGCCGGCCCCGCCCCCTGAAGCCCATCTCCGCTGCGGAGAAAAGGTCATTTTGCTCAGAGTCGCTAAAAATTACACATTAATAGCCCTGCTGATTTCCAGCAGCTTCAAATGCTGGCTTTGGCCAAAACTTCTTAAAAAGGCCATCCTCCCTTCTTATTCCATAGAGTTTACATTTTATAATATTTAAACAGAACCACTTTTAAGCAAAGATACGCAGCGCTTTCCTCCCATGTCCCCATAAAAAGTAAAATCTGGGAACCGTCTACATCAGATGGCTACGGCATAGCTTCTGAGCTCAGCAGTGATTAGCTCCATCTCCAAAATAGCTTGGAATTCTGCGGCCTCAACCCGGGGAACTGCTTCCTCCAAGAAGCCCTCAGGCCTCCTGTCTGGGCTCTGTGCCAGGGATATCAATCCCAGGAGAAGGTGTCCTCTGAAGAGGAAGTTTCTCCACTCTTCGTACATATGGCAGCTACACTTACTGGCTCTTTAATGTGTCAAGGACACAGACTGCTAAAAGAACTACATATAATTCATTTGCCAGGTCAACCCTATAAGGCAGGTGTGACTGTTGTACCCATTTCACAGATGGAAAATAGAGACACCAACAGAGCAGCCCACCCTGATTCTACATCCCATGCTTTTCAAGGCTCTCTGCCCAGACAAGGCAACCCAAAACTGACAGGGAGACAAACCTCTCACCAGGCCTGGGGTCCCACCAACCTCTTAAGCCTGCCCATGCTGCCATCCTGATAGAGGACACCTGACTGCATCCTCCACCGTTGGAGCCCAGAGGAGCTGAGCTCTGAGCCCTCTTTTTTTTTTTTTTTTTTTTTCTGCTTCTTTGAATCATTTACCCTACAATGGCTGTGTTTTTGGGTTTTTTTATGTTAAAATTCCCTCCGGTGACTCAAGGTTATTTTTCACAAACAGGATTTTTTTTTTTATTTGTCACCATTAAACGTCTGAATTTTAAAATAATTCTTGGCCTGGGGCTCAGATCCACCAGCTATTGCTACTTTCACACCTGTCTCATCCCCAGTAGCTTTCCCAGAACTGAGACCTTCCCCGTGAAGCTGCATGAGTTCTCCCAATTCAAACGTGGGCTTCTTCCGCATTTTGACTTTTCTAACAAGGACGTAATGGGGCGGATAATAGGTTGGCACCTCCTCTGTGTCTTTTCAGTGCGTCTGGAATCCGCTTAGAATCCGTGTACTGACCACTTCTCTCAAGTCATTTGTCTGCACCTCTCGGGTCATAATTTTCATCATCTTCTTCCGGATGTGGCGGGCCTGTTGATGCTGGGCATAAGAGGTCTTCTGAATGGGATTGCTGTGTTTTTTAGTAAAACCAACACAGAATCGACAAAACAAAGGACCACCAGTCGTCTTGACGTGGACATGAGCTTCAATCATGGTCTGCCATTTTTGACCATGGAGCACATTTGGTCACTGGTAAGATCCACGCCACGGAAATGAATCAGGCAGGTTGCGCCCTGAACTTCCTCAGCAATCAGCTTGAGTTTTCTAAATGCGCCTTCATGATTCTGCGGGTCAGCGAGGCTCACTTCAAGAACACGACCTTGAGACCATCAGAGGCACTTTCGGTTTCTTGAGCTCTCGTGACGAGGGTTTTCCCACTGTTTCTTGTGTTGAACATGGCTGGTGCTTTCACATCATACCAACCACTTTCTTCTTGGCTCCCTCTGTTGCACTTGTTCTTGCCAACTGCCCCGGTGCTGCTCAGACCAGGTGACTCCATTTTTAAAAGATAGGTGGGCCCGTGGCCGATAGGCCAAGGGTGCAGGTTCCATCTCAGGTCAGGGCACATACAAGAAGCAACCAATGAATGCATAAATAAGTGGAACAACAAATTGATGTTTCTCTCTCTCTCTCTCTCTCTCTCTCTCTCTCTCTCTAAAAATCAATAAATAAAATTAAAAGCTGGGTGGCCCCAGCCACAGTGCCTCTCCTTTAGCAGCACATCTAGCGGCTGTGAAGTGAATCTCACATTGGTGGCCCTGCGGGAGCAGAGCCTGGGATCCATCCGCAAGGCTCTTAGGTTGTCAGGTGGTCCAGCTGAGGTTCAGAGAAGGAAAGTGACCAACCTAAAGGCACACAGCAAGTTAAAATCCAGCTTCCAGGCTCTGGGGAAGCTGCATGTCTGGAAGCAGCTCTCGATTCCAGTAGTTGTGAGAGTAAAGGAAGGGTCCCGTTTGCGGGGTACACCATCTCCCTGACACTGCATCCTTTACTCTGTTTACCATTTAAACAGGTAAAGGGACACATGGCCCAAACGTACAAAAAGAGTGTGTGGTGAAAAGTAAGAATCACCCCAGCCCTCCACCACCCAGATCCCAGCTACAGAAGCATTATCAGTTTCTACATGTCTTTCCAGACACTATCTGTATATTTTAAAGTAGTTTTTTAAAATTTTACACAAGTGCTAGCATTTCCTACACAGGACACTTAAGTTGTCTTGGAGGTCACTTTTCATCAGCACATAATGAGCATCCTTTGTAAAGCCCCTCCGTGTTCCCCCTGTGGGTATGTGGAGGCACCACCATTTCTGTAACTCCTTTCCTTCTGATGGACATAATGATGCGACAACAAACACATGTGGGGAAACCTATAGAATAGGACGTGGGACTGCTGGGATGATTAGTTATTCATTTTAGTCTCATATACCAGAAAACCGAATATAATCAGAGTTTAAATACTTAATGCCTCATTATCTCACATGAAACAAGTCTAGAGGCAAACAGAACAGAGGCGCATGGCACTCCATGTTGGGGCAGAGGGTGTGCACGTGTAATTTTGATAGATGTTGCTAAATTGCCCTCCCCAGAGGTTGTACTGTCTTGATTTCCACCCCTGGCCACAAAGTGTGTCCCTACAGCCTGGCCAACACCACATGCTCGTACTTTGTTTAAAATTTCCCAACTGAGTAGGTGAAAATGGTATTCATTGTACTTTTAACTTTTATTTTCCTTATGAGTAAAGTTGAATGAGGTATTTTCTTTTCCATGGATTGCCTGGTTATATTCATGGCCCATTTTCTTTCTGTGCTCCGTGTATTGAATTTTTGTTGATACTTTTATTAAGATACAATTCGCATATGATAAAATGGTTCAGTGGTTTTAGTATATTCACAGGGTTGTACAGCCATCGCCACAATTTAATTTTAGAATATTATGTCTCCCCCACAAAAAGAAACATAGTATTCATAACTAGTCACTACCCACAACCCTAGTCCTCAACACCTCCCAGATTAAGCAACCACTCATCTACTTTCTCCATAGTTTAGTATATTCTGAACAGTTCATAGAAATGTAATCACATGAAAAGTGGTTCTTTGTGGCTGGCTTCTCTCATTTAGCATGTTTTCATGTCTCATCCAGGTTGGAGCATATGTCAGTACGTCATTCTTTTTTTTTATTTTTTATTTTAGAGCGAGAAAGGGAGAGGGAGAGAGAGAGAGAAACATCAATAATGAGAGAGAAACATCAATAATGAGAGAGAATCATCAATCAGTTGCCTCCTGCACATCCCCTATTGGGGATCAAGCCCATAACCTGGGCATGTGCCCTGACTGGAAATTGAACCGGTGACCTCCTGGTTCATGGATCGATACTCAACCACTGAGCCATGCCAGCCAGGCAAGTTGCATTATTGTTAATGTGATTAAGCATTTATAGGGCAAGCCAATTGTTTTAATTACTATCCAGAGTAAGCTAAATTAATAAAAATGGAATCCAAATAAATAAATAATACCATTCACAAGTCACTCCTGAGCTGAGCAAGCCACCTCCTTTCTGAGACAAGGCTGTCTCATGTGAAAAGCCAGAGGTTGGATGTGATCATGTTCCCTCGGGGGATCCATGTCTGCGCTGCATGGGAGCTGAGAATAACACCCTGAAACCGTGTGCAAGAAGGGAGGGTGTCAACCCCATCGGCCTCGGAACCTCCTACAGACGCCCCATCCCTCACCTCGAGTCAGAAGGGTGTGAACACTGGATCCCGAGTGTGAGACCCACCTCCAAGGGGACTGGTGTCAACTTAGAGACTTCACAGAATCAGAGGAAGAAGCCACCGTGAGCTTGCGGGACAGCATATTGAAAGGAAGGTATTTGCCTGAGACGCGTCAATTCAATGCAGCTGACGTCATGGTTCACCTTCTCTGAGCGAGGGCGCTGAGCCGGGTGCCAGGCCGGCAGGGCTGTCGGCCGGAGCAAATGAACTACAGGGGGGCCTGATTAATTCTGAGTTTTAGGTAAATGAGATATCATTTTTAGTGTAGGTATATGCCCAAACGATATTGAAGATACACTTAACACTAAAACAATGTTTCACTGCTCATCGGAAATCAAATTTCAGCAGGAGTCCATGCTTTATCTGGATCCGACTTGATCCTGCTCCCAGAGGACCAAGCCCAACACCAGCTTTCAAGATCCAGTGACCCACCCCAAGGCTAATGATCAGCACTGAAGTTAAGAAAGAAAGGCAGCCCTGGCCAGTGTTGCTCAGTGGTTAGAGTGCCCGCCCTCCCACCAAAGGTCGTAGAGTTCGATTCCCAGTCAAGGGCATGTACCTGGGTTGTGGGTTCCATCTCTGGTGGGGGCAGGTGAGGGAGGCAACCAATCGATGTGTCTCTCTCACATCGATGGTTCTCTCTCTCTCTCTCTCTCTCTCTCTCTCTCTCTCTCTCTCTCTCTCCCCTGCCCCTCCCTCCCTCCTTTCCTCCCTTCCATTCTCTCTGAAAAGCAATGGGAACAATATTCTCATGTAAGGATTAATGAAAGAAAGAAAGGCAAAGAGGGAAGTTTTGAGAATGACCATATGAGGGCCTGAAGCTACAAGGAGCAGGTGACTCCTGATCTAATCATCTTTAGTCACCATAGAAACAAGCCATAAAATCCACCAGAAAGAGTTGGTAAACAATATCTGCCACCTCAGGACCAATAAAGACCATCCACATTCCCTTCCCTGGCTAGGTCCTGTCGGGCCTGGTTTCATTGCCCCAGTGTCTCCCAGGACACATCCAGGACCCACCCTGCCCTCCTCCTCCCAAGGCCCTTGCGTTTCTTCCCGGCCACAGCTCAGATGGCCGCCCTGCAATGTCCACCCTGTTGGGAGAGACAGGCAACTGGACACCCAGTCCTGTGTCAAAGGAAAACCAGAACCAGACAGTAGTTAAAGCGATAAAAGCAATATTGCAACAGGGAAAACCAGGCCTCAGTCCCTGCAGGGCTATACGGAGCTCAGTTCCAAACCCAGCCTGGGCAATGGTCATTTACAGCCAAATAGCAGGGTGAGGCCAATGGGTGGGAAATTACTAAGAGGGAACCTCAGATGTAAGGGGGATTCTGGCTAAACTGACTCAACAGGATTCCTGCTAACCTGACAGCAGGCCAGGGTGATTAGCCATCCCCTGAGGGAGTGTTGGGGGAGGAGGGTGATCAGATATGGAGGGTGGATGGTTCTGGTTAAACTGACTTTGCAGGGTTCTTGCTAAAACAGGATTTTATAAGAAAATACATAGATGGGCCCAGGAGCAGGCTCATGACTTTGATTAAAGTTTGGTCAAGCAAAGAATCTTTGTCACCTGCCCACGAGACGGTCACACTCTACCAGAGGAACAGGCCACACATGAGGGAAGTAGCCCAAGGACATACAGCAAAAAACGTGTTCTAAACACAACAGGTCTGACTGAACTGTCCCTGTCCTTCCCAGGGTAAAATAACTCTCTCCTAATCCAGGTTGTGATTCAATTGATTGGGGAAATGTTCAATCTTTCAGACAAGTCACAGGCGGGCTGTCAGTTTTGAATACAAATGCAGGGGTTTGCACTGATGCGGTTTTATTTGACTCTGGAAATTAGAGGCTCTTTGAAGGTAGCATGCAAATTTGTTCAAAGTGTCCCTGACTTTGGGAGAAAAGTCCCAGAGACCGTATCATGCACTTATGCAAGGGAAGTGCTCTTTAATGCCTAGCCTGAGGTCCCTGCTACCTGGGAACACCAATGTCAACCCTGGTTTTCACCTGTAAAGCCCAGTCTAGCCAGGCTGGTAGAGACCTGGAGCCTCACTGTAGGTCATTCCCCAACATGAGGGGTGGCTGGCCATTCCATGATGTCCACATGGTAGTCTTTGCCCCGCATGACCCCTTTCGCCACCTGGAGCAATTCTGCTCCTCTGTCAAGCCCCTGCTCAAATCTTCCCTAAATTTCAGCACATGGGGTGACTGTAAGAACTGAGGCCACGGTGGCCAAGCTCCCAGCACAAGCGGACACAGATGGGGTGCCCAATCTAGACAGCTCTGATTGTCACCCTCATGCCCTCGCTTCTGCCCCTCTTGAGGAACCCCGTGCCTTTCCCAGCTCCCTCTGTCTCTTAAGCATTGCTACATGGTTACCCGTGTGCACACCCCTCTCCTCCACAACATCCCGAATTCCTTGAGGGTAGGGACCTTGTCTCACTTGTCTTTGGGGTCTCACGCCTGGCTCTGGGCTTGGCACTTAGTGGGCTCCATTTCCAAATAAACCCTCCTGTCTCCTAGGCTCCAAGGACAACGGCTGATGAATGGTCAAATAATGGCAATAAATTAAGATTCATTTTAAGATATGGCAATAGAGACAGGCCAAGACTGTGCTGCTAGTGACATCATGTCGGGCTGGTGACACCATTGATCATGAATAATGTTTTCTTCAGGACAGTGCCCTTGGCTTGGACACTTGGGGGAAATGGTCCAGAGTCCCACTGAGCGTGTCACTGTGGCCTGTGGGAACTGCCCCCAATAGTGATGGGCTGTCCAGGGTGTGGCATGCACCAACCAGCCCCCTGGGATAAACGCTGCACTTCATCTATCTCTACAGGTCCCGGAACCTCAGTAGATCTTTTTGGATAACTGAATTAATTCCTCTTAAAACACATGAACCTCATGATATTGTTGAGGACAAGAAGCTCAGAAGAAAGCTCTTCCGAGTCTCCCATCTCCCTCAGACTTATGAGAACGGGCTCCAGAGAAGGAACGCTCCCAGGTGGTCTGTGGGCCAGACACACTCCCTGTCCACTCATACCTGTGCCATCCCCTCCTCTGGGAAACCCCTGGCTCTCGGGTGACCTCCTACAGCAGGCCTCCCTGCGACAGAAGGGTCTGGTGCAGTCCCTTGAGAGGTTCCTGATTCAACATTGGTCATTTTCACAAGTTCAAGGCAGTCTTAGGGCAGGTAAGCAGGAAGAGCCAGCAGGCAGGTCCTATCTCTGCAACTTTAGTAACAAAATCTGCAGTGATGGGGAAAACGTGCCCAGCGGGCCTGAAGCAGATCCTGGAAGGCCTCACGGGGTGCAGACTAGAAACCTGAAGATGAGGACAGTTCCTCTGGGGCTGAAAACCAGGAGTAGGGTTCTAAAAGCCAGAAAGCTCTGCAAACAAGCCTAGGGCTTTCTGCCAGGATTGCCTCCTAGCAGCCCCGGGAGATCCACGAAGAAGCAATGGGGTGATCGTCATGGGGTGGCTGAAGGCATGGATTTGGGGGAGACAGGAGACTCTGTGTGCAAACTCCTACCCCATCATTCACTAGCATGATCAATTTCGTTTCTTTCGCTCTAAAATGGTCTCCCGGGGAGCAGGCATGAGCTTCCTACACCACTTTTCTGGAAGATGTGAGCAACACCACGGGCTGAGATCCCTAGGGACGCGTCCCAGGCCGGTAGGAGGTCCCTGGGTTCCATGTGAAGAGGAGGTTCCCACGCCGGACAGGAACACTTTGTAGTTTGCCGCTGACATCATTCAGCTCAGCTGCTCCAAACGGTTTACCAAACGCTCTAACATCCAAGATGCACCCTCATGGCGCCGTCCCATCAGTTCCTTTGATCAATGGAGAGACCTGGCCCCCGCGACTTGTCGTTGTCACCCTGTGGGAAACGGCGCGCCCAGCTCAGGGGGCGGAGCCAGCGGGCAGGGGGCGGGGCCGGCGCGAGTCACGTGCCGCCCGGCCCCGGAAGCGCTAGCGCCCGAGACCCCAGGGTGACCGGGTCAGGGGCTGTCGTGTCGAGGGATCGTGGAGGTCGCGGGGGTCCCTGCAGCGTCGCGCCCCCCTCCGCCGCCGCCATGGCCTGGACCAAGTACCAGCTGTTCCTGGCCGGGCTCATGCTCGTCACCGGCTCCATCAACACGCTCTCGGCCAAGTGAGTCCGGGCCGGGGAGAGGCGGGGGCGCCACCGGGCCTGCCGCGGCCGCGGGGCGCCGGCGACCCCCCCAGAGAAATCTGCGCCGCCTACAGGGCGCCGGTGTCATGGGAGCCATCACCCGCTCGCCGCAGTTTCTACGGTCGCTTCAAAAGGTTAAGGACCAAGTG
>NW_005871333.1:381896-386321 GCF_000147115.1 Myotis lucifugus
GGACAAGGCTTTCACAATGATAAGTCAAGCTATTTTAGCCTTAAGTTGTACTCTCTCGGCTAGTTTTGATTTCTCCGGTCGGTTCACTCGGTTCAGGGACCACCCTGTGAGGTGCGGGGCTGGGTTATGCGGGGCGGGTGGTGCCCCGGCGGGCGGGACCCCACCGGCTTTCACTCGCCGTGTGCTCGATCCTGCGAGGCACGTCCACCTCCGCGCCTCGGTTCCCTCTTTAAACGACCGAGGGTTGGACCAGTTCCTCCCCCGGACCCCCTTCCAAGGCCGGCGGGGAGGCCCCGCCCTCCCGGGGCGGTGGGGGAGCTGGGAAGGGGTCGGGGCGGCCCCCAGGCCGGTGCTCGCGAGCTACCGTGGAGGCCATGCGGGCCGAAGGGTCCGAGAAGGGCAGCCCTGCAGCCCTCACGGAGGAAGCGTTGCGGCGGGGACATCGCGGCAGGAGACAGCAAGGCCAGGTGAAAGTAGGCTAACGAACACCTAGTGTCCGGGCTGGATTTTATCCCAGAATCAAAGCGGGGCTTCTGAGCGGGGAGTGAGGTGCCGAAAGTGACATGATGAGACCGGTGGTCACGGTGAAGAGTAGCTTGGTGCAGGGACAACCACCCCAAGGCTGCTGCCTAGCAGGTGAGGGGACCAGGAGGCGGCAGTGCAGTGGGAGAGACCGGGAGAAGCCACAAGGCTGACCCACAGGGTCAAGCGACAGTGATCCCTCCAGGGTCTGCCTGGAGAACAGAAGCGCCATTAACCCAGACAGGGGGTGCAAGGGGGCAGCTCAGCTGTGATGTGTGAGGGTGCGGTGCTGGTGGGAGGGTGGGGACAGGCCCTAACAGCGGTTCTCAACCTGTGGGTCGCGACCCCCTTGGCGGTCAAACGACCCTTTCACAGGGGTCGCCTAAGACCATCCTGCATATCAGATATTTACATTACGATTCGTAATAGTAGCAACATTACAGTTATGAAGTAGCAATGAAAATAATTTTATGGTTGGGTCACAGCATGAGGAACTGTATTTAAAGGGCCAGAAGGTTGAGAACCACTGCTAGGAGGTTGGGGATTGAGCACCCAGGGCTGTCATGCGGGTGAGGAACCAAACATAGCCTCCCCTCTGTAATGTGCGAGGAGGACGGGGTCCAGGAGGCAGCCCCTTCTCTTGGCAGCTCTTTGCCTCTTTCTCTGCCCCCACCTCAGAGCAGGGCCTTCCTTCCGTCTGTTCACCATCTAGGAGCCCCAGGACGCAGAGCCTGGCCTTTCTCTGAACCGATTCCAAGGTGCACGTGGAGAATGGTGGACAGTGGTCTCCCAGTCAGGCTTCAGAGCAAGGAGGAGTCACCCCAGTCACCTCTGGCCAATGCTCCCTGGGAGGAGGGGGCTGGTCATGTCTTATTCATTTTGGAGGCTTTTGCTCCTAGCACATGACATCAGTGATGTGAGAAACGCCCCCGGAAGAGAGGTCTGGGAGAAAAGCGTCCCATTCAATTCATCAGGCGTGTGGAAAGCACCTCCAGTGTATGAGGCACCGTCTGGACTCAGGGAGGTAGACAGAGAAGGTCTCTGCTTTGAGATGCTTAGAATTGGAAGTGGAGGAAGCAGACATGTACCCACTTGGCAATCACAGTGTCCTCCCTTCTCCAGAGGAAGTGGCGCTCTGGGTGGGGCCCACCTTCCCTCTGTGCCAGCTGTGTCTGTCCCTCCCGGGCTGGTCTCCTGAGCCCTGAGGCCTCCTGAAGGTCACTCCTTTGTGAGCCTTCGCTCTAAGGGAGACTCAACCTGAGGGCCCCACCTCAAGTTAGGATCTGCTCACAGCAGAACAAGTGGCCCATCCGCAGCTCCAGCCAAGACCTCAGGCAACCACTTAGCAGCGGTTCTCAACCTGTGGGTCTCGACCCCTTTGGCGGTCCAACGACCCTTTCACAGGGGTCGCCTAAGACCATCCTGCATATCAGATATTTACATTATGATTCATAACAGTAGCAACATTACAGTTATGAAGTAGCAACGAAAATAATTTTATGGTTGGGTCACAACATGAGGAACTGTATTTAAAGGGCCAGAAGGTTGAGAACCACTGGCTTAGAGAGTGGCTGTAGGTCTGCCCGGCTGCTGTCCCCAAGGAGAGTTGAGATTGCCCAGTTCCTCCAGGGCTAAACGGTGCTGACTCAGCTCCTTCCTTTAAAAGCTCCAAACTGGTCAGGTAGGAAGCCAAAGGATCCCCAGCCTCCAGAGGCCTTGCCTTGAGCTGCAGGAGAGAGGCTCCCAGGTGGGGACCCAACCTTTGATCCTGCCCCCTGCCCTGTAGCCTGATGGGGGGCCTCTCAGGAGCCTCCCTCCCTGAGACGGGCCCCAGAATTGCTCTCTGAACAGTGCTCCAAGGCCAGCCTGCGAGGAGGATGCTCTCAGAGCGAAGGAACTTGGGAGAGTGGCTGTGTATATCCTGATGGGAATTAATTCTCAATTTGAAATCACACTCTGACCTGCAGTTTTTGGCGGGGACAGAAAGATACGAATGTGATCATAGCAAGTGCTAATCGGCTAATTCACAGAGAGCACCGTGTGCCAGGCCTGTCTCTGGCCGCCTTTCGTGTGTTAAATTAATGAGTTCTTATTGCCACCCTATGAAGTAGGTAAACTCCTTGTCCCTGGATCAGGAAACTGGTATGGAAAGATGGACTTGCTTGCCCACGTTCAACTCAGCTATTATAGAATTTACTAGAGGCCCGGTGCATGAAAGTCCATGCACAGCTGGGGGCCCTCCGCCTGGCTGGCGATCAGGGCCATCAGGGCCATCTTGCCCAGTCCCAATCAGGGCCGGTGGCTGGGGAGGGACCGAGGGAGGGCTCCAGGGGGTGTCCGGCCCCGTCTCACCCAGTCCTGATTGGCTGGACCCCAGCAGCAAGCTAACCTACCAGTTGGAGCATCTGCCCACTCGTGGTCAGTGCACATCATAACGACTGGTCATCGTCTACTCAGTCGGACACTTAGCATATTAGGCTTTTATATAAGTAGTCCACTCTAGAATCCATGCTCTTAATCACCAACATGGGACGAGGCTGGGAACTTCTCTAGTCATTTGGGGGGGCATTTGGAGTTGTTAGAAACATAGAAATCATCCATTCTAACCCCCACAATTTACAGTCGAGGTCCCAAGAGAAGCTTCTTTTTGTGTCTCAGCTGGCTGGGTCAGAGCAGGGACCAGAACCTAGGTCTCAGCATTGTGGTCCAGTCCTATTCCTTTATAATTGCGATACCCACAGTCCCTCTCTCTTGGGTGGGACTTCCACCTTTTCCCAGACGCAGGTAAAATCTACTGAGGAAGATTTTCTGATTTACTTAGAGAGGGCTCATTCTCATTTATCACCACGTGAGCCAGGTTACCCTGGAGAGTGGAGAGGCCCTGGGCCCTTCTATAGATCCCTCTGTGGGAGAAAGGCGCTGACTCACTGGGCTTGACAAGCCGGGAACTCAAGAGGAAATGGCAGAGATTCTGCGGGGAATGGACACACAGCCAATCGGTCTGGGGCAGCCACTTCCTCATCTCAGCCCAACCCCTCCCCCACCCACCCACACACACATGGATACGCTCGCCTCTCAGAATGCTGAGCTTTGAGTTTGACTGGGCAAGGCCATGTAGAGTGACGCACCCTCATCAAGGGGAGCCCACCCCAGCCTGCCGAGGCCCAGGGAACTCTAAGAGAGGCACCTGCTCATGCGGCCTCAGCCTGACCCTGGTGGGTCCCCACCGGCCTCCTGCCCTGGAGACATGGCTTTCCCCCTGGAAACAGTATCTACAGAGAATGGAGGACCCATCTGCAGAGTTGAACCCCTTCCCCCCCTCAGCCAGGGGAGTGGAAACTGGAATAAGCAGGTGATAGGAGAACCTCAAGTGTGAGGAGAGGGCTCGGAACTGGAGGTAGAGACTCCTGGGTACCAGCCCTTCTGGGCACCTCCCGGGCCTGTGCTCCTCAACCCTCTCTGGTCCCTGGGTTCCTGTCTGTGTAATAGGAGCTTTGTGAGATGATGGCTGAGTTTCTCACCCTCTTTGCAACTCTGGAACTGCTGGGGCAGTAGCTAAGGCCCTTCCAGCCGCCTCAGCCTCAGCCAGCAGGGTAGGTCCTTGAGAAAGGATGCGCTACTAGAGAAAGGATGCGCTACCGGAGAAGGGATGCTCCCGGAGAAGGGATGCTCCCCGGAGGAGGGATGCTCTTCCAGAGCTTTTAGGCGGGAGCAGAGCCTGGCGTACCACAAGGGGCGGTGGCTCCTGCTCAATCAAGGGGAAAGGGAAAAGGCGCAGAAAAGAACTTTGATTGACCACCTGCCATGCACCCGGTCTTACATATCTTATTTATTACTTTTGACAATTCATTAGTATTAGCCCCGTTTTATTTATATATATATATATATATATATATATATATA
>NW_005871333.1:386421-401187 GCF_000147115.1 Myotis lucifugus
AAGGGAGAGGGAGAGAGAGAGAGAAACATCAATGATGAGAGAGAATCATTGATCAGCTGCCTCCTGCACACCCCCTACTGGGGATCAAGCCCGCAACCTGGGCATGTGCCCTTGACCAAAATCGAACCTGGGGCCCTTCAGTCCACAGGCCGATGCTCTAGCCACTGAACCAAACCGGCTAGGGCAGTATTATCCCCATTTTATAGATAAGAACACTGTAACTTGTCCAGCCTATGAAACTCAAAATCAGCTTTCCAGGTAGCCTGTTGCCTTTTCTGAATGTGAATGTCAGCACATGGGTTTGGGCCTGTTGTTAACTGTCTGAGCCTGAACACGCCTCTCTCCACCCCTCCACCCCACACCTTGAAGTCCCCATCTGTAAAACGAGGATCCCTGTGAGGCTTCGAGCAGACAGCCCTCGGGAAGTGCTGGGCACAGTCCCGGCACCAAGTCAGTACTCAGTGAACCCTGTATTTGTAAAAACATCTTAGTGACATGATGTGCAAATAGCCAAGAACTATCCCACGTTAGGGTCATTGCTGTCACCCCCAGATGGACTGGGCTGGATTTTGGCTCTTGTTCTGGGCTACTGAGGCCCTCCTGTGCCTGCACAATGAGCTGAGGTCTGTCTCAGGGCCAGGATGTGAAGCCTAATTCCTCTCAAAGTGTCCGCTGGCCTGGTCTCCTCCCGGGCTGAAGAGAGCCTGGGCAGGGCAGCCTGTCCCCATGACACCTAATCCCTTGGGCTGTAAGCCATCCCCAGGCCCTCAGATACAAAAAGACTCCTTTTCCCCAGCTGGGAACGCTGCCAGCCCCAACCTGTTCAGGCAGACCCACCCCTGGGAGAAAGCAAAGACAGCCCTTTAGGGTGGAGGTGGGGGAGGGGAGGAGCTCAGCACCAACCCTGCATCCAGCTCCCCACGCAGTGCCCCACCCTGGGCCCAGTTTGTCCCACCAGCAGGGGGCACCTCAGACCAGGTGGGAAATTGGGACTCATGAGACATTGCCTCTGGGCTGCATGTAGCACCTGCCTGTTTGCTTGGAGGGGTCTGGAAGTCTCATTCATTCAACCAAAAAAATGTTGGAGCTTCTGTATAGTGATGTGCCAAGAGCAGGGGACAGACTTGGGAGCTGCTGGATGCTGAACTTACACTCTAAGTGACAATGAGTGTGGAACCAGAGAGAGAGACAGATGTGAGTGGTCATCTTGAACCTGCCAATCTCTGCTCTGGATGAGGAAGGGCTTCCATACCTGCCATGGCCAAGGCTTCTGGTTGACCTGATGGACTTGGCAGGACCTCCCTTAGCCCTCCTGGAGGAGCCCTGGCTCCAGCCCCAGGAATTCCCACCTCTCCAACCTGCTCCGTTCCTCCGGGGAAGTTGGCTCTGTGCCCTGGGTGAGGTTTGACCTCTTCACTCCTTCTCCTCTGTCTCACTCCCCCAGACCCGCCCAGGGGGCTCTTCTGCAAAAGTGAGCAGCTTGCAAACCATGCCTGTCCTGAGCCACAGCTGCCTTCCTCCATTGGTGCTGGGACTGGTTGTAGCCGGTCCCCTGACCCGGATTCCTCTCTGCCTCCCCAGCCAGTCACATCAGAACCTCTCCCCGTCCTGCAGCTCTCCTTTGGGCCTCGTCATTCCCAAGAACCACGAGCCCTCCTAACTGCCCCTCTCACCCCCATCTCGGGGAGTGGGTGGGGGTCTCCCTCTGTGAGATAAGGTGGCCTTAGCCCTGTTTGCTCACTCGCCCTGGGATGTGTTCAGATACCTGGGTAGACGTGGTCTCTCCCTCACAGGCCTGGGCTGCCCTCCCGGGTGACCAGGAGCTCCATCACCACTCAGCTCGCCCTCCCACTGCCAGCATCCGGGCATCGTGCCCTTGCCCTGGGCTGTGGGAAAGACCTTCCTGTTCCCCTCCCCAAACTCAGGGCACAGAGAAGCCAGGGCTGGCCAGGATGTGTGTCAAACCCAGACTCGTAACTGCTTGGCACAACCAGGGTGTGGCTCTGTGGGGGGCACAGGAAGCAGAAGACCCCCCTGCTTGTGCAAGGATGCCTCTGGAGTCGGGCTGGGCACTGCAGTGTGGCTGCTCTTGACCGACTTTTGGGGAGAAGTCCTGAATCCGTTTAGAGACAGCCTCTGCCGTCAGTGGGTGCTGCAGAGGGAGCCGGCCAGCAGCCCACAGGAAGCAGCCGTGGGTCTGAGTGACTTGAGTCAGCAGTGTGACGCAGTCCAAGTTGTGTCAACTAACTTGAGTCAGCAGACACAGTCGTGTCAACTAACCAGGGCATCCCACGTGAGAGAGGGGTCACTGTCTCTCCAGGCTCAGTCTGGGCCAGATCACATGCCCCTGGCTCGGGGCCTGGCCCGCCAGCGCGCTTCCAGAAGCCAGCAGCCAGGGAAGTGAGAGGTTAGGAAGGGCTGGGCTGTTTAGCCAGGAGATTAGAACAATCAGAAGGTGGAAAGTCCCCAAATCTCGGAAGGACTTTCAAATGAGAGATCAGACTAGACCACAGGGACACAACCAAGCCCAGCAAAAATGAAACTCAAGGACGGGACTTCAGTGCACAGACGGCAGACAACGCGAATGTTGGTGGTAGCTGTCCAGCGCCCTGGGCCGTGAAGGATTCTGGGCCTGTGTGGGCTCTTTGGGGAAGCGAGCCATAATCAGTTATGCCGTCTGCCAGGGTGCTCACTGGTGCCGGGCACTTGCCATCTGCCTTCGCGTCTGCACTGGAAAGACCCTCCAAGCCTTCCGGTCACAGGAAGGTGACCAGGTGCCTGTGTCAGGCGGCATTTCCCAGGCCCAAGTGCCCTTGGAGACCAGTGACTCCTGATATTGTTGTGCCGTGTGTCTCTTTGATAATCTGGTGAATCCTAAAGTAATGTTTTAAAATGGGCAAATAAAAGACTGAGGATCACAGAAAAAGCCAATTATGCTGACATGAAGTTATCAGAACATTAAAAGGGCAAGTTCATGAATAGTAATGTGTCTATATGCTTCTTAACACATAAAATTGTAAACAGTGGGCCTAATTACTATAAATTTGGAGCAGTGATGAGTGTGATGATACTTCCCAGCATCCGCAACGACCCTCGTGGGGTCGTGAGAATAGCTGTGGTTTCTGTGACAAAGCCCCAGTGCTACAATGCTGCGTTCAGAATTTGAGGAAAAGCTTAATTTCAGTTAGAGGTTCATGACATTTCAGCGAAAGGTTCTCAAGTCCCCACATTCTGTCCACACCCCCAGATGAAGACTCCTTGTGCGGAGACTGGCCCCTTTGAGAGGGAGCCCCACTCTGGGCCCAGTCCCCCAACTATGGCCTTTGGCCTTGGGAGGAGCGAGCTTGTCCGCAGGCACCCGCTGCGCTACAGGGTTTGACCTTCTCTCTCTCTGCTGCAGGTGGGCTGACAACTTCGTGGCCCAGGGCTGCGGAGGAAGCAAGGAGCACAGCTTCCAGCACCCCTTCCTCCAGGTACCTGTTCCACCCTCCCCACGACCCTCCGACCTCCCAATCCTCCCCACCTCCTGTCACCCAGGCCTCCTGGCCCCGGAGGCCCTGCTGTTTCCGGTCCTGGGGGTGGAGTCTCCCCCTGCTCCCAGGAGAGCTACCCACGTCTCCCTCCCCAGAAGAGAGGCTCGAGTGTGCGTGCCCTGGAAGGGGCAGAGGGCACAGTCCTCCGTGAGAGGCCTGAGTGGGCACCGTGAGGCCAGGCCTCACCACGTCTAAGTCAGGACACATTTGGAAAACATCAACCCTCGTGGCAAAACCTGCTCTCCATCCATCGGGAGCCCAGACCCCACAGGGACAGGGACCATAAATAGGAGGCACCTTATTGCTCCACAGGGAAGTAGGAGACCCGGATTTCAGCCCAGCTCTGTCAGCCACTTGCTCTGTGACCTTAAATAAATTCCTGAGCCTCTCTGGGCCTGTTTATGCATCTAGAACTTGACCAGGGGTTGGCCTAGATCAGCGGTTTTCAGAAAAGGCTCTACACAGCCTTAGGGTTTGTGTCAAGATGTTCAAGGGGCTGAGGGGTGACCCAGGCGGCAGTCTCTGGCCTCCCACACACAGCAGCGTTGCTTGTGCCAGTTCTATGTGTTGGGGTTATAGGTAAGCTCCTGTTTGAAGAAAGGTTATGTTTAAAATATTTTTGTTGAAGGTGACCCTCCCTCCAGCTCTAAACTCCTAGGGTTCTGTCCCTGTAGGCGGTGGGCATGTTCCTGGGGGAGTTCTCCTGCCTGGCTGCCTTTTACCTGCTCCGGTGCAGAGCCGCGAGGTACTCAGATGCCAGCATGGACCCCCAACAGCCCTTCAACCCCCTTCTTTTCCTGGCCCCAGCCCTTTGCGACATGACCGGGACCAGCATCATGTATGTGGGTGAGTAGCCAGACCAGGCCGAGTAGGGCTCAGAGAAGCCCATGACCCAAGGGGGCCATTGATGAAACAGCCACTCCCACCCCAGCTCATCTTCACCACCCGGCCCTCTCCCACAGACTTTCACAAACGCACGCTCACCCGAGATTCACTGAGCGCATACCACGTGGGAGGCATGTCTGCACCCTGAGAACACCTCGGCGGACAGACAGCCTTGACTCTCGGGAACTAATGTTGTGTGTCTGTCCTCTCCCAGCCCTGAACATGACCAGCGCCTCCAGTTTCCAGATGCTGCGGGGAGCAGTGATCATATTCACAGGCCTGTTCTCAGTGGCCTTCCTGGGGCGGAGGCTGGTGCTGAGCCAGTGGCTGGGCATCCTCGCCACCATCGCGGGGCTGGTGGTCGTGGGCCTGGCCGACCTCCTGAGCAAGCACGACGATCAGCACAAGCTCAGCGAAGTGATCACAGGTGCAGCGGGGTCGGGACCCAGGGGCCGCCCTCCTGTCCTCTAGGAGCCCAGCACAGAGCCAATCAACGAGCTGTTACAAGCTCTGCTGCATGCCAAGCCCTGGGTGGGCCTGTGGGGACCCGCTGCTGTGGACATGCACCTGCTCTCAAGTTGGCACATAGAGTGTAGGGGAGGCCAGAGGCCCAAGCAGCATGAGAAATGGGTAGATAAGGAACCAGGGGTCAGAGGAAGCAGAGAGCGTGTGCTGTAATGTACCTGTCTGCACCCAAACCGCTGGATTTGGGGGAGGAGAGAAATGAACATGTATTGAGCACTTACTCCAGAAAGAAAGCAGTGCAGCCCATTCTACAATGAAGTGACCACCCTGGTCACTCAGAGGTAGGATTAAACCAGAAATGTTTGTTTCCACGCCTGTGCTCAACAGACCTGCTTACCCCATTCTGCAGGCCTCTGGGCCTTCTGGGACCTCAGCCCAGAGGGGGTGAGGTGCTGCCTTACCAACTTACCCCCCCCCCCCCAGAGGCCAGCAGATTAGTTATGTTATGACTGTGCCTCGTGAACTATATTGTCCTGCAAAAGTCACGGGCTGTTGTTCTGTCCCCTTGGGGGCCGTCTTCCCTCAGCTTTGGGCCCACCACCCTGCCCACAGCCCCTTCTGGCTCGCTGCCTCCCTCACCCTGGCCTGTTGGTCCTTTCCCACAGGGGACCTGCTGATCATCATGGCCCAGATCATCGTCTCCATCCAGATGGTGCTCGAGGAGAAGTTCGTCTACAAGCACAATGTGCACCCTCTGCGGGCAGTTGGCACGGAGGGTGAGTGAGCGCAGGGGCTGGGAGGAGGGCGCTGGTCGGGGGCACACTGGAGGGTAGCATGTGGAGTGAACGCACATGTAGGAGCACAGGTCCAGGTGCCAGGGACCACTGGGAGGGGTGAGCTTCCTTCCTCCCTTCGCCACGTACGTCGTGCACATGGCCAGGAGCTCAGGGAGGATGAGGCTGAAGATGAATTAGTTGTAAGCCTCACTCTAGGGGCGCTGACCAGCAAGAAGTGACCAAGCAGTGGTTTGAGCTCGGGCCACCTGTGCTCAAGTGATGTTGCACCCGCCAAGCCTACCTGAGTGCCTTGGGTCAGGGAAGGTGGCATTTGAGCTGCAATTTCAACAGGCAGAGTAGGAAGGAGGGAACCCCCGACAGAGCGAAGACATGGGGAGCTGGACCTGAGTTTACAACCCAGTGAGGAATCGTTTGGGCGAGATGCAGGTTTGATGTTGGGAGAATGATCAGGTCAAGTTCATATGGAGAACCTTGAACAGCAGGCAAGTGAATTTAAGTGACAGGCAGAGAAGAACCACCAGAGGTTTTAGAGCAGGGAAATAACTATTAAAATTATGCTTTAAAAATATGAAACTAGCAGGGAGGATTAGAGCAATGCTCCCAAATGTGGCCTGTGGCCTCGTCAGGTTGCTCTCTGTGCCTGGTCCACGGTGAACTGAGGGCTATGGCAGAATGTTCATAACTACATCAACGACATTGTCACGGATACTCTGTTTCTGCTCCTTTTTTCCCTAGCCAGACTTTCTGAATGAAACGGTGCATTGATTTACATTCTGGTTCAGCTCCTTATCACAGGCCAGTGACGCTGAATGAGAGCGGTTTTCCACACTCGTGGGCACCGTAGTGGTGATGGCCAGCAGTTCTTTTTTAAACCAGTAGACTGGAATTGAGAAGTCAGAGAGCATGCACACTGTAAGGGTAGCTGCTGTTCTGTGAAAGCACACGTGTGTGTGTGTGTGTGTGTGTGCCTGTGCATGCATACACTGTAAAATGCATTTCTCCTGGTGTAGTCGGAAAATGTGGGTTAATGTGGAGAAGGGCAGCTGGAGCCCATTCAGTGGCCGCTGTGAACTCCGGATGAGAGGGGACGGCTCTCGGTCCTGAGAGGAAGGCCCTGGTGTGGGGGCCACGAGGACGGGGTGGCAGGAGATGAGGGGGGGCCTGCTGGCCCCGATGTGCTGGGAGTGGGAGTCGGGGCCAAGCAGTGAGTGTGACGTGCTCCCTTCTCTCCCCAGGCCTCTTTGGCTTCGTGATCCTGTCGCTGCTGCTGGTGCCCATGTACTACATCCCTGCCGGCTCCTTTAGCGGAAACCCCCGAGGGATGCTGGAGGACGCCCTGGACGCCTTCTGCCAGGTGGGCCGGCAGCCGCTCATCGCCCTGGCACTGCTGGGCAACATCAGCAGCATCGCCTTCTTCAACTTTGCGGGCATCAGCGTCACCAAGGAGATGAGTGCCACCACCCGCATGGTGCTGGACAGCCTGCGGACTGTCGTCATCTGGGCACTGAGCCTGGCGCTGGGCTGGGAGGCCTTCCACCCGCTGCAGATCCTCGGCTTCCTCATCCTCCTGATGGGCACTGCCCTCTACAACGGGCTGCACCGCCCGCTGCTGGCCCGCCTGGCCCGCGGCCAGTCCCCAGCAGAGGAGGGCGAGCGCGAGCGCCTGCTGGATCCCTCTCGGACTCTCATCAATGATGCCAGCTGAGCTCCTGCGGGCCTGCTGCCACCTGGATGCACCTTGTTCACCCTGAGGCTGAGGCCGCACAGGCTGGTGAGCCTCAAGCTCCCTGTCCCCAAGGCCTCGCCCTGTCCCTCCCCACAGTCCCCCAGGACAGGCCCCCAGACCACAGAAGACAACAGGACACCCAGTCCTCCTTTGTCACCACGTCCCCCAGGCCTGAATGCAGTGACCACGCCAAGCTCACCCAGGCCCCCAGAGCAGCACTAACGCGAAACCACGCAGTGGAATTGCAGGACTAACACCCCGAGGGTTTTCTCATCAAACTAAAATTACCCTCCAGAGAAGAGAGGTCAGTGAGCAAATTCAAAGCAGAACTAAGTGCCCCATTTTATTTTTTTGGTTTTTGTTTGTTTGTTTGTTTTTTAAATTAAATCTTTATTGTTCAGATTACAGTTGTTCCTCTTTTTTCCCCCCATAGCTCCCCTCCACCCGGTTTCCACCCCACCCTCTGCCCTTACCTTCCCCCACTGTCCTCATCCATAGGTGCACGATTTTTGTCCAGTCTCTTCCCACACCCCCCACACCCTTCCCCCACCGAGAATAGTCAGTCCATTCCCTTTCTATGTCCCTGATTCTATTATAATCACCAGTTCATTCTGTTCATCAGGTTATTTATTCACTTGATTTTTAGATTCACTTGTTGATAGATGTGTATTTGTTGTTCATAATTTGTATCTTTACCTTTTTCTTCTTCTTCCTCTTCTTAAAGGATACCTTTTAGCATTTCATATAATACTGGTTTGGTGGTGATGAACTCCTTTAGCTTTTTCTTATCTGTGAAGCTCTTTATCTGACCTTCAATTCTGAATTATAGCTTTGCTGGGTAAAGTAATCTTGGTTGTAGGTTCTTGTTATTCATCACTTTGAATATTTCTTGCCACTCCCTTCTGGCCTGCATAGTTTCTGTTGAGAAATCAGCTGACAGTCGTATGGGTACTCCCTTGTAGGTAACTGACTTTTTTTCTCTTGCTGTTTTTAAGATTCTCTCTTTGTCTTTTGCTCTTGGCATTTTAATTATGATGTGTCTTGGTGTGGTCCTCTTTGGATTCCTTTTGTTTGGGGTTCTCTGTGCTTCCTGGACTTGTAAGTCTATTTCTTTCACCAGATAGGGGAAGTTTTCTGTCATTATTTCTTCAAATAGGTTTTCAATATCTTGCTCTCTCTCTTCTTCTGGCACCCCCATAATTCGGATGTTGGTACGCTTGAAGTTGTCCCAGAGGCTCCTTACACTATCTTCATATTTTTGGATTCTTTTTCTTTTTGTTTTTCTGGTTGGGTGTTTTTTGCTTCTTCATATTTCAAATTTTTGACTTGATTCTTGCGATCCTCTAGTCTGCTGTTGGAACTCTGTATAATATTCTTTATTTCAGTCAGTGTATGCTTAGTTTCTAGTTGGTCCTTTTTCATATCCTCGAGAGTCTCACTAGTAGATTTCTTGAGTGTCTCACTAAATTTATTGGCGGTTTCTAGAAAATTCTTGAAAAACCTTATAAGTGTGGTTTTGAACTCTATATCCTGTATTTGCTTTCCTCCGTTTCTGTCATTTGTGACCTGTTTCTTTGTCTCCGCATTTTTTATGCTTCCCAGTGTTGGTAGAGTGGCTTTATGTGCTAGGTGTCCTATCGGGCCCAGTGGCTCAACCTCCCCAATTACCTAAGGTGGACACTCCTGGTGCACCCCTTTGTGGGCTTTGTGCACAGTCTTGTTGTAGTTAAGCCTTGATTGTTGTAGTTATCACTGGGAGGAATTAACCTCCAGGCCAATTGGCTGTGAGAATCAGCTGTGTCTGCAGTGGGAGAACTTCTGTGCTGGAGACACCCTTCTGGGGCAAGACTTGCTTCAGTGGGGCTTTGGTGCTCACTGAGTCTTGCCCCCTGAGTGTGTCCCTTATGGATCTGAGGAGTTGTAATCTGGATGGTCCCACTCTGACCACTGGGTACACTGGCTCTTGGATCTCTAAGGAGGTGCTAATTTAGCCTCTGCCTGGGGCTACCCAGCAGGAGCTATGGAGAGATCTGCAGATTCCTCTTCTTTGTTTGGAGTTTGGAGGTGCCTAGATGAGGCCCAGCTGTGAAGCAATGCAAGTTGCTGTGGGCCTTGGGCCTTCTTTTGGAAGTTCTGGGTCTCTCTGACCCAGCTGCAGTTTGTTAGGTAATTTTCAGATTGCAAAGGGCCAGGCCTTTCATATGCAAAAGCCTCTGCACACAGCTTGGGTGGGGCGGGGTCTCAGGGAATCAACAGGGTGGAGCAAACAGCTATGGCAGATCCTCAGTCCTACCTAAGAGGCCCCGCCTCTCAGTGTCCTGGTAATCGCTGCAAGCACCTCTGAGAGAAAGCCGCCCTCGAGTTCCACCCAATGCCAGACAGTCCAGTGTCTCCCGTGTGAGTCTGGGTCCCCAGAGACTCGCCTGGAACTGGAGTCCAGGGCCATCGGGAGCTTGAGACTCCCTCCCGATTGAAAAAGACAACCGTGTCCTCAGTTGCCAGCCCTTTCCACGTGCGCCTCCGTACCTCTGAGTCTCAGTGTGCTTTTCTCTTTCCTTCTAGTTGTAGAATTTCCACTCAGCCAGCCTTCCTGTGGTTCTGGATGATGTCTGTTTTGTCTTTTAGTTGTATTTTTGAAGTGGTTGTGTGAGGCAGCAATTTCCGGTGTTTACCTATGCCGCCATCTTGGTTTCTCCTAAGTGCTCCGTTTTTAAAACGTTTAAGATATCCCCTAGCGCTGTCTGGAGCCTTAGGTTTCGCTAACTCTGCCTGTGCTCCCAGCCCCTTGCCTAGTCGCTCTGGGCCTTGGTGTCCTGTAAAGCAGATGGTGTCAGCCTGTGGCTTCGGAGCCTCCCAACCCCAGCTGGGCCTGTGATTTTGACCAACCTGGGAAAGGAGTGACAGCCCATTCATTGGGGATTCCCTCTGCCCACAGGGCCTCCCCCAGGCCTGTTTTGGTGCCCAGGTGCCCTTGCTCACACACCCTCAGGGCTCCCCTTCCTGCGAGAGACTGCAGGGGAGTTCCAGGCAGCCCTTGGTGTAGCGGCTTTTATGAACGCTGCACCTTCCCTTTTAACTGAGGCCCAAAATTATCAGTTGTTTGGCAAGACCGGTGTCCTGCCGTGGGCTCTGGCCATGTAGCCACATGGTCCTGCCACAGGCTGGGATCTAGAGCATAGCTGGCCCTCAGCCCACCTGCAGGGTGATGGATTGACCAGGATCCTGCCCGTTCAGAGTATGCTGGCATCCCAGGCCTTCTATGAAGTGCTTAACTTTCATGCTAGCACATAACAGCCTGCACAGGTGGGTGCAGATGAGGAAACCAAGATCAGGGAAGGTTAAGTGACTTCCTCGTGGAGCAGGTGTTTAAGTCATGAAATCTGATTCCAAATCTGTAGCCCCACCTGCCATACTGGTCTCTCTCTGGGGTCTTTGGAGGAATTTTCTGTGGCTGGGATAGAAACATCATGAGCTGGTGTCCTCCCAGTAGGTCCCCCTCAGCCCCCTCAAAGAGAGGGAGCTGGCATCCGGGACCCCAGGGAGCCGAGCAGCCCTCCATCCCAGCATTCCTCACTCCCTGGCAGTCTCAGGGGCCTCAGACCATGTTCCTGGGCAGCTCGAGCATAAAACAGCAGATGCCGTCCTTAAAATCAAATCTAGGGGAAGGGATCTTTGACAAGTAAAACCCTCAGGCTGTGTGGGAATCCAGCGGGTTATTAAAGGTTGTTGGGAGAAGAGGGTCTTTCTTTCCCACCAGCCCTGAGTCCCAGGGGCCCCTGGGCAGCTCCGGACACAGTGCGTGTCACAGGAAGAAGGAAATGGAGAGCGAGGGTGCTGAGGACTACAGCTGCCTTGTCAAAAAAACAACAACAACAACCAACCTTGGGATGTTGTTTCAGCCTTTCTGTTAAAAAAGAAAAGGGAAATTAGCAGCATGGATTTTTTTAAAGAGGGAAGGAGTGGCAATTGGGGTGTTCCTGGGCAGCCTCTCGAATGTTGGATGGAAAAGCTCTCATGTACCAAAGCATGGAAACCACCCAGTCCATCGTCCATTGTTCAGATGAAGAAACTGAAGCCCAGAGAGAGGCAGGAACGTCCCAAGGTCACAGCCAGTGACAGGCAAAGCCAGAGAGCCTGGCTCGGCCCTTGCCCATCCGGGAGCCTGTACCCGGACACCAGGACTGTGCAGGCCAGCGCACAGTGGGGTGTCATGGAAGGCTGCACTGTGGTCTGTCAGGGGCACTGAAGTCCTCCTGATGGGGCATCAGCTTTTATTTGTTACTGAATTTATTGGGGTGACATTGGTTTGCAAAACCATATGGGTTTCAAGTGTACAACTCAATAAAACATCTGCACCCTGTATCATGTGCCCTTTGCCCATGAACCATCAGCTTCGCTCAGAGGGGAGGAAACGTTTTATTGTACACACCATCGTGGAGTGGAATATAAAATCCACATAGATTGCTCTATCTGGTTTGGCTCAGTGGATAGAGCATCGGCCTGCGGACTGAAGGGTCCCGGGTTTGATGCCGGTCAAGGGCACATGCCCGGGTTGCGGGCTGGATCCCCAGTAGGGGACATGCAGGAGGCAGCCAATCAATGATTCTCTCTCATTGATGTTTCTATCTCTTCCTCGCAATAAGAATATATTTTAAAAAATAAAATTCACACAGATCCTAGGATAGAATAGATGCCTCAAGAGAATTCATGCTGATAGTAGGTACCCTCCCAATCCCCGGAGGCGTGCTCACTGTCCTGTTGGAGGGTGTGTTTGAGAAGCTTTGCTGTGTCATGCTGCCATGTGCGTGGGATCTCCACTCTGCTGCTGAGTCTGGAGGGCTGGAGGGGATGTCTTAGCTGGGGCCCTCCCGTTCTGAATGGAGTAAGGAGGCCCTGAATGGCATGGAGACCCTGAACCCCCAAGTCAGAATTGACTGATAGACTTCTGCAAACATCAGTTCAAACACAATGTAATTTAAACCATCTGTATTGTAGTGAACTCAGCAGTCCCTGCCCATCACAGAGTGGTCCTGGGGGAGCCTGAGGCCCTGGAGTGCCCCTCCACTCCTCTCACCGGAACCTGCCCACCGGGCAGAAGTGTAGGGCCCTGCCAAGTGGTTCTGTTTGCTTTCACTTTGTCCAAAGGTCTCAGCATAGTTGCAGCAAACAACACTCCAGGAGGTCAGAGCCCTGACCCCTAATGAGGGTGGGCGGGGGACTGGAGCAGAGGGTCACCTGGTGCAGGGGAGAGAAGCAGAATCAGGAGTCAGAGTGTGTCCTCAGCCCTGCCTCTACCTCAGCGGGGTGACCGTGGACCAGTCACGTTACCTCTCAAGACCTTGGCTACCGATAAAAAGGCGAGCTTCTCAGCATTCCTAAATGTGTCCACCTCCCTAACCCACCTGTAGATCAATATTCTTTCGTATTTGCCTGGGTTTAGAGCCCCTCTGGCCTTGTGTTGACTACATCCCTTCAAAACCTGCCGTCAGCAGGGAGTTCCCTATGTAGCCATGAAAGTTTATAAATCACCCTTCTTCATTGTCACAAAAAAATTTTAATGAGGGATTTCTGTCCCAGAATTCAGCATGTGTCAGAATTTACTTTTTTAAGGCTGAGTAATAGTCCATTGTATGTATATACCACAATTTGTTTATTCATCCATTGGGACATTTTGGGCTATTGGGAATAACACTGCTACCTGTACAAATACCTTTTCAAGTCCCTGCTTTTAATTCTTTTTATTATTATTATTGATTTGTTTGTTTGTTTGTTTTAGAGAGGAAGGGAGAGAGAGGGGGAGAAACATCGATGTAAGAGAGAAACATGGATAGGCTGCCTCCTGCACACACCCTGGCAATACTGAGCATGTGCCCTCACTGGGAATGGAACCAACTGAGCCACACTGGCCAGGGCCCTGCTTCTAATTCTTTTGAGTATATACCCAGAAGTGGAATTACTGGATCGTATGCTAATTGTATGTTTAACTGTTGGGCCAATTGCCATTTTATTTTCCCACTGTGGTTGCATCATTTTAAATTCCCACCAGCAGTGAACAAGGGTTCTGTGAAATCGCTAATTTTGTAATGGCATTTTTCCTGATTATAGTAAGTGTTAACTGTAGGACATTTAGAAAATGCAAGGAAGTAAAACCGAGAAAGTAAAATCCCCTTTATTCTCACTACCCAGTTCTACACTTGGCCTGAATGCGGATTATCCGCAACAGGAAGGAAGGTGACGTTTCCCTGGGCTCATTCTATTGTAATGTCCGAGAGTGTGACCCAAGAATAGTGCTGAGGTCCCGCCTGTCCCTATCCACAGATCCCGAACTATCAAGAACATGCAGTTAAACTGGCTTGTGAGTCATATTCGCGGGGTGTTCCCGGGAGGGTCACAGGCGCGACAGGGGGTTGTCACGTTCTCTGTAGGTCTGTTTCCTCATCTTTAAACGCCGTCTCTGGGTAGATAGAGCAAAACATAAAACGTTTGAGCAAAGTGACTTGTCAGAAACGCCTTCTGCAAACTCATCTCCACCTCCAGAATCGAGCTTTCCTTTGTCCACCAGAGGGCACCGGAGGACACGATTCTGACAGCATCGCTACAAACAAGTAGAGGGAGGTAGAAAGTCCCGCCTCCTTTCACTTCTTCAAGTGTCCATTGGCTGATCCGACCGTCGATCTTTCACGTCCCCGTTCCTCTTCCTATCACTGCCGCCGTCAGCCTCCAGGCCTGTGCTCTCATTGGTTGCCCCCGTGGTCGCTCTGCTCCGGAGGCAGCCACTGGGAGTCGAAGGATTCGGTTTTAAAAAACGCCGGCGGTGATCGGCGGTGTGAGCTATTTGAACCCCAGGCAGCGCGTTCCGCGTGGGTCCTTCCCGGCGGGCGCACGCGACCCGGGCGCTCCCAGACCTCCCAGTCGCCAGCCTCAACCCCCGAATCCAGCGGGCGGGGACGGAGCCGCGGACCGAGACCCTCCGCGTCGGCCATGGGCCCGCGCCGCCGGGGCCGCAAGGCCGTCACCCCAAGGAGGCGCCCCGCGAGCCCGGCCCCCGCTGCCTCGGACCCCGGTTGTGTGGTTTCTCGTGATCTCGACCCCTGGCCGACCCAACAGATGTCCAGATAGTATAGAAGATAGAGTCTGTGAAGAAATATTAACTGTGCGTGTATCTTGTTGTCTTTATTATTGTCTTATACCAGATTAAAGCCTTATGGAGTGTTTTTTAATAGATTTTGTCCTATTAGATTTTGGATTATATCACTAAGTTGGAGGTGGTTTTTTATTTTTTTTTTGACTTTTATTTTCTTATGCTTTTTATATGGGACCGTGAACATCATAATTTAGCAGAAATACTGTATCTCCTATG
>NW_005871333.1:401749-406639 GCF_000147115.1 Myotis lucifugus
CCTTTTCTTCTGCTACATAGCTACGAGCAGCGTGGGAAAAAAAGTATATGTAGAGTCTTTATAGATGTTGCCATTGTGAATGTGAGTTTTATTTTTCTTTCCTAAATATAAATAACCTTTGCACCCAGCCAACTTGCTGAATTTTCTTGTTAATCCTAACAGTCTTTTAGTTGCTTAATTGGAATTTTTAGCAGAGCTATTATTTTGTCTGCAGAGAATGACTTTTGAATCTTTTTTATTTGTATACATTTTATTTATTATTGTATTAGGGAGGCCTTGAGACTAGTCTATATATATAAAAGGCTAAGTGGCTAGCGGACCAGTAGCTATGATGCGCAATGACAGACTCTCCGACCAGTAGCTATGACGCACACTGATCACCAGGGGGCAGACACTCAACGCAGGAGCTGCCGAGCAACAGCAACTTTGCAGTGTCCCCTCACACTCCGGGACCCTTTGGGGAATGTCTGACTGCCAGTTTCAGCCAGATATCCGCCGGCCAGGCTGAGGGACCCTGCTCATTCCACAGATGCCCTTCAAGCCCTGGCACCACCCCAGGTGCGGCCGGCCAGGGAGAAACCATGGGAGAAACCACGGGAGGTTGGCTCCAGGCCATGTCTGGCCCATCTCGCCCAGTCCCACCCTGCTGGCCACCTTCTAATTCATTTCCTTTCAATGTGCACAAATCCGTGCACCGGGCCTCTAGTATTGAAATAAGAGCAGTGTTTTGGCCATCTTTGTCTCGTTTGTAATTTTATTTTATTTTATTTTTTAATATATTTTATTGATTTTTAACAGAGAAGAAGGGAGAGGGATAGAGAGTTAGAAACATTGATGAGAGAGAAACATCAATCAGCTGCCTCCTGCACACTCCCCACTGGGGATATGCCCGCAACCAAGGAACATGCCCTTGACCAGAATCGAACCTGGGACCCTTGAGTCCGCAGGCCAATGCTCTATCCACTGAGCCAAACCGGTTAGGGCTCGTTCGTAATTTTAACGGGAATATTGTTAAGTATGATGTTTGCTGTTGCTTTCCTATATAGAAACATCTCTCTACCCCTGGCTGAATTAGATGATTATCACAGATGGACACCCCACGTTTTCTGGCAGCCTGACGGCGCTGGTCTGGCCGTCTGGCTTTTCCTTTACCCACTGACTGTTGCATACATTTTTCTTCCTCTGCGAATTGCTACAACTCCCGAGCCCCGTCTCACTCTCAGCTGATGCCGACCTTGCCTCATGCTTCGCTGAGGAAATAGAAGCCTCCAGACTGCCTTCCCCTTATCTTCTCACAGCAGAGAACCTAGGTGTCCCCCTTCCCGTCAAAAGCCACTCCTCCGAGGGCTCTTGGTCATATTCTTCTCCTACGTTCCCAGGAGCTTTCTGTTAACCTCTCCACCTGCACTTAGCATTAAATCCAAACTCCTTACACTGGCATTCTGCACATGTGCCCCGCTATTTCTGATCTAAAGATGAAGGGCAGCCCGGCAGGTGTGGCTCAGTGATTGAGCATTGGCCCATGAACCGGGAGGTCACAGTTGGATTCTGGGTAGGGGCACATGCCTGGGTTGGGGGCTCGATCCCTGGTGTGGGGTGTGCAGGAGGCAGCTGATCGATGATTCTCTCTCATCATTGATGTTTCTATCTCTCTCCCCCTCTCCCTTCCTCTCTGAAATCAATAAAAAAAAAAATACATTTTATATATATATATATATATATATATATATATATATATATATATATATAAATATATATATATATAGTTGTTGTTTTTTAAGGTCTCACCCTAGCCAGTTTTGCTCAATCGGTAGAGCGTTGGCCTGCGGACCAAAGGGTCCTAGGTTCTGTTCCAGTCAAGGGCATGTACCTTGGTTGCAGGCTCCTCCCCATCCCCCCGGCCCTGGTTGGGGCTCCTGCAGGAGGCAACCAATCGATGTGTTTCTTTCACATGGATATTTCTCTCTGTCTTTCCCTCTCTCATCCACTCTCCCTAAAAATCAATGGAAAAATATCCTCGGGTGAGGATTAACAAAAACAAAACAAAAAAGTCTCCATGTCTTTTGTTGACGAACTCAGATTCCTCTGGTATTAGTTTGTTGAGTGTGGTTCGCTCCTCTCGTGGTGTTGGCCTTCTTAAATTGTTTGATGACCTTTCGTTGTGTCCTGTGGCTGCTGTGTCTGTCTATCAAAGGCTGCCTCCAGTGAGGAGATTGTTGACTGCTGGTAAGGAAGGAGGCCGATGCCAGTAGCTTGCCTCCTGGGTATGTGCCTCCCTCTTTCTCCTAAATGTCACCCATCCCCTAGACACTGCTCTGCTGTTCTGGCCCACATTCCCCACCCAGGATAGAGTCTCCACTGCCCGTTGTGTGGCATAAGGTATCTCTGGGTTGCCTCCCCGACCCCATTTGCTCTTGCAGCTTTTCTCAACCTCTGAAATGAGTTCACTGTGTCAAATCCCTTCTATTGAACTACTTGGCGTGGAGTCTCTTTTCTTGGCTGCACCTTGAGTAACATTTGTGAAACTGAGTTTATCCTTCAGAATGTTTTTGTGGGTCATTTTGTTTTTATTCTTCATTCCCCTTATCAGAGGTTCATTTATTTTTATTGGTCCTTGATTTAATTTATGGGGCAGCAATACTATTTTTTTGTTTTACTCTTTTTGATTTATTGTATTGTCTTGAATATTTCTTTGATTCTACCTTCTTTGGGCTTATTTTATTTTCTTCCCTAACACTTGAGTTGAGCGCTTTGGTCAGCTATCTTTAAATGTTCTTGTTTTCTAATAAGTAGATCTTGAGGCTATACATTTTCCTCGAGTACTATTTGGCTGTATCTCATAAGTTTTGATATGTAAATTCTATTTTTATTCATTTCTAAATAACTCATTTCAATTAAGTTTCCTCTTCAACACAAGAGTTAGAAAAAAATTAGGTTTTGTATTCCTGTGTTTTTAATTTCTGATCAGAGAAATTGTAAATTTTTGATTTCTACTCTGGGGAATGTGTCTTTTAGGATTTCTTTTTATTGCTGTTGGAACTAAGCTGTGAGCCACACACTCTGACTCCGTAGCCCAGCAGCCTGGCATTGGTACTGAGTTATGCCACTTCTGAGGGCCCTTTCTGGCCACTAATGAGCTCTGGCCGCATGTCTTCACCTCTCTGGGCCTAAGGATAACCAAGGCAAGAGAACTGTACTGGATACTCTCTCAGATTCCTTTCAGCTTCCCCCAAAAAGACCTAAAAACAAAATAGCTGGGTTTCCAATCGAGGTGGGAGAGTCAGAAGAGAGGCACAGAGTACTGTGGGGCCCAGAGGAGGGAGGTGGCCCACCAGCTTAGAAAGGGGTGGAAGTCAGGAAAGGCTGCTGTGAGCATTGGCGTTTAAGATCATACCCTGAAAGGGGCATTCATTCGTTTAACAGATATTTATTTAGCACTTCCCTGCTGCTTTCCAGTTACTGAAGATAGCTACAGTGAATAAAATAGACCAAGCCCCTGCTTTTGTGGGTTGTTTTATGACCTAGCAATTTTTTCAATATATTTTTATTGATTTCAGAGAGGAAGAGAGACATCAATGATGAAAGAGAATCATTGATCGGTTGCCTCCTGCACACCCCCCACTGGAGATCGAGCCCACAACCTGGGCATGTGCCCTGACCAGGAATCATCCTGGTTCATAGGTCAACGATTGACCACAGAGCCACACTGGCTGGACACCGTCTAGCAATTACACAGTTTGACAGCCAAGCTTCGAGGCAGCACCTGTTTTCTACTGCACCTCACCCCATGCATGACACGCATGACTCAACCCTTTTTTTTTTTAATTGATTTCACTGAGAGAGAGGGGGGAACTTCTATTTGTTGTTTCACTATGTATGCATTCATTGGTTGATTCTTGTATGTGCTCTGACTGGGATTGAACTCACAACCTTGGTGATTCAGGACAAAGCTCTAACCAACTGAGCTACCCAGCCAGGGCTGACTCAACTCTTTTGCTTAGGCACTCCCTCCCGTCTACCTGGTCGCCCATCTGGCCGCCCACCTGGTCGCCCACCTGGTCGCCCTTCTGGTCGCCCTTCTGGTCGCCGGAGACATCTGATTCTGAAGGAGATCCGACATCTTCAGAAGAGCACACACCTGTTATTAAGGAGGATGCCCTTCTGCCGCCTGGTGAGCTCCAGGGGGCTTCCCGCCCACCCCCATGCTGCCTCCTTTCCTTAAATGTCCCCAGTATTGGGGACCCTATCGTCTGTTGCCCAAATGGCCAGGGGACCTCTTCTCTAACTTGGTAGGGGACTCTTCATTTTCTAAAAACACGAGCCTGCCAAGGGTACCTTCCAATAAATTATGGGATTAATTTCCAACCCCACCCCCTTTGAAACTGTGTTCTTTGATTATGTAAATAGAAACCCTCTCATCCACCCTTTCATCCCTGCCCTCCGCTGGGAGATTGCCTTCTCCTCCGCCCACCGCCCGTAAGAGACATGCCAAGTCCTAAGCTCCCAGGAGTTGATACCCGCTGCTCCTTAGGCCCAAAGATTAAGGACCAGGAAGGTATAAAGGAAATGAAGATTGGCAGAAACTCGCGGAGAGAGTCTTATCTTCCCTCGAGTCTCTATTCCCCCTACTCTCTGCTCCTCCCCACTCACCTCCTTTGCCTCCCCTCTCCACCCCCTTCACAGGGAAAGAGAAATGTGTTTAAATTCACTCGCGGTGTGACTTCATTGGCAAGGCCCATGCCCCTGTTGGCCCCTCCAAGAGGTAAAGAAGAGGGCCCTGGTACAGTGGGGTGAGGGCTGAGGGATGGGAGGCAGGTGCGGCATTCCCCAGGGCTGGCTGTGGGGGGTCACGCTGACTCATGCCTCCGGAAGAAGAGCCACGAGAACACA
>NW_005871333.1:406943-491138 GCF_000147115.1 Myotis lucifugus
CTGGGCTGAGGTGCCCGCCGCCCCTGTAACCCTTTCCAGCTCACCGGGGGGGCGGGGGGGGCGGGGGGGCCTAGGGCGCGCGCGTGGAGCATCCAGCCTCTCATCAGTGGGGAGGTGGGAGTTGTGCTGAAGGAATTTCTCTTCTCCTCCTTAGGTCCTTGCCCTCTTGGCTTCCCTTTGTTCTCGAGAAAAAAATTTGACCTGGTTTTACCTTGAGTATTTGGGACTCTGTGGCTCATGCCCTTTTGTACAATGTTAAATAAAGATGTTTTTCTATTAAGTAATGACCAGATGACCCAAATTTCTGTCAGAATTAAGCCTCTTCGTCTTATAAGGACCAGACAACCTCATTTTGATTTAAAAGAAGGTTTTCTTACTTTTGAAAATGCCTTGTTAGTAATTTCAGTTTCTTCATTGCAGGGATGATACCAGGGACTCTGGCTGGAGCCAGGACCGATCCATGGCGTCCGGGATGCTGCCTGGACTTGCCGTCTCTGAGCAGAGTGTGCATGTTGGTTTTGTAATTGTTGGGTTTTTTTAAAGAACTTCATGGCTCTCCTCTGCAACAAGGTCACATATAAGAAAATCAACATGGTTCCAGAGGCCTGAGAATCACTTTCAGATAGAGACTCTGAGGTTGACTTCAGTTTATAAATTGCTCACATGACTGCTTAGTGATTCTGAAGACGTCAGTTTTGTTGATAATTACCATTTAAATGTCCCTCCCCCCTCCATTTACATTTTTTTACCATATGTATATTTACTTCTATTTAACACATAAGGGAAAAAATAAGAGAAGAACACTTCAGCCAGTTGCATGGGGGAGCCTATAACTCCTTGTCCTTCAGATTAACTTCATTGGTGGCGGCAGCAGGTACCGATGAAGAGCCACACACTCTGTCTCCATAGCCCAATGGCCTGGCACTGGTACTGAGCCACGTACCAATGTCAGGCCATTGGGCTATGGCGTCGGCGTGTGGTGAACTGTCAACAAATGCAGCTTCTCAAAAACTCAGTTGGGGTGGAAACTGAATATCTTTTAAAGTTAAATGTTCTGACTCTTCTTAGTAAATGTCTGTCAAAATCATTCGGAAGCTCTATCTTACAGAATTCTGTTATTTGTAAATCACAGAAGATGCAACATATTTAGAATTTTTCATCCCAGGATTTTAAAGTGACTTTTCAATGTATTGACGGGTATTTTCATAACTTCTTTGTGGGGAGATTATAAAAATAAAAATAATTCTTTAATGAAAAAAAGCTTAAAGCAAAGTTACTGTTAACGGCATACGTGTATATTTTATGTGTTAACATTAAGTTCTTTGTTTGTACACCGCAAACCGCTGAAATGTAAACAAGAGAGCCCAGTGGAGGAGGGAGCAGATAAAACCTTGCCCTTCTCTTGTAACTGAAAGCACTTTAAGAGATTTCCAGACAAAAGGGAAATGCCACCCGGAGAGTTTTAGATTTTGTGTCTGGTGAAAATGATTAGAGAGGGCAGGCTAGTCAACTGATCAGAGACAAACTGAAGGGAAGGACCAAGTTCTATTTAATACATTTTAACTTTTTGGAAAATTTTCTTGTTGGACCTCAAGTCATATTTATGCAGGCACTCAGATAAAGCTTATATACCTGTTAATATAGTTAAAGTTCTTGGCAAAGCGTTAATTAGAAGATTATCATCTTCCTCCAGTTTTCTTCAAATTGTACTAAGCGGGATACCAGTGCAACCAACACATGTCCACATGCCCCATGCCCTTCGTGTGCATTTCCTCGTGTAGTTGTCACAACAAGGTTAAAAGAATGTGTTATGATCCCCACATTCTGAGCCAAAGCTCAGATGGATGAGCTGACTCTCCAAGGTCAAGTATCCAGAAAGTAGCACAAAAGATTCCAGCCTGTAGTCTTTGTTTCCCAGGAGAGAGAGCCTAGATTATAAATAAATCTAAAATCAACTACTGGGGACATTCACAACCTCAGGTTTGGGTGCAATTTTCATCAATGTTCCAGGTCGACAGAGGACTTCGAGGCAGCTCTTCTCTGACCAAAGGAGGTGGGTCCAAGAAAGCAGAGAGGCAAGAGTCCAAACGAGGCCCACTAAATGTTGCAGAAAACGTTTACTGCCACTAGAGGGCTCCCTCCCCTTGGGCAAGAAGTGCCGCAGGGACCTGACGAAGCTGCTGTGAGGCGCGGAACGGGGCTCCACTCTGCCTCCCCAAGCTGCCCGGAGGACTCCAGAGGTCAGTGCCCCAACCTGGAGCAGTGGGGGAAAGGACGAGTCATGCCCCCCAAGTTTTCACAGCCACACCCCAGGCTCCCCTTCAAGTTGGGATTGGCCGAGCCTGGACCGGGGGTCCTGTGGGGTGGGCCCCAGGCTCATTTGGGGGCTCCCTGCATATGCTCATGATTGGGGTGAGGGCAGTAACCCTTCCTCCCAGGAGATGTGGAAACTCAGTGGAGGTCATCCAGAAGTGCATCCCCCAAGTGCAGCCTGGCCTGCTCCAGGCCCTGAGCCCACCGCAAAGGACCTCGAGGCAAGTGGCTCAGGGCACCTCACCTCGGCGGGCTCGCGGGCCAGCGCCCGGTAGGTTTCGCTGAGAGGGGAGGGGACACCCTCCAGAGTAGCGAGACATGTTTTGTTTGAAAATATCCCGCCGAGGGACCCACCTCTCGGGGCTGAGCAGCTGCAGCCGGGAACTCCCTCACCTCCACCCCCCCCACCCCCCACCCCCGCCACCCCACCCCTCGGGCCTCAGGGTAGGGGCCACCCCCACCCCCCACCCCACCCCTCAGGTCGCAGGGTAGGGGCTTCGGCAGGGAACGGAAAGAACGGGAACGCGGGATGGAGTTGGAAGCAAGGTCTCAGTGCTGCACTTAACACCATCTCAATGGCAGTGCTTTTGGAGTGACATTCAGTCAAAAGAGGCAAATTACTAAACTGTATGTAAGCTATTAGTACAAATACGTCAACAACATACGGTAAGGGCTTGAGGGGATCAGGAGATGGTACGAAGGCGTAATGATCCTCTTTTTTTAGATTTGCTGTTTTTGCTAAATTATGTGCACCTGTAAAGCGTGAAGATACAAGGTGGAGCAGATGTAAATGGTTATAAAACATGTCCAGGGGCTCCGCCGTCCCCCGAATAAGGGGTATCGGAAATAGGGCGGCGGCTGGACCCGAGGGCTCTGCATGGAGAAGCCCTAGCTGAGCGCCAACAGGAGTGAACTCGGGTTCGAGCCACAACAGAGGGGAGATGCGAACGTAGGTGACCCGGAGTGGCCGTCCACTTTGTGCGGGAGGACGTTTCCCCATAATGACAGCCCCTGCCCTCCCTATCCGGGAATCCCGCCGAGTGTCCACTTCGAAGGCGTCGGTCTGGGTCTGGGTCTGGGTCTGGGCAGGAACCGGGAGGCTCTAGCCCGGCCTGCAGCGAAGGGCAGGGCCTGCAGCCGCGGGGGAGAGGCGGCCGGGCATTGTTTCAGCCCCTCGGGTGGGGTCCTGCAGGGGGAGGGGAGGCGGTCTGCCCTCGGGACCGCCTAGTCCTCCCAGGGGACCAGTGCATCAGCTCGTCTGAGAGCCCGAGCTTTGTGAACAGTCGGGAGTCACCATGGAAACCCCAAGGAGCGCGGCGCGGGTCACGAGGGGAATTGGCAGCGGATGCCGAGCCTCGCCCTCTGCCCCGTCTCGGACCCGGGTCCTGCAGCAGGGCCTGTCGGGAGTTGTAGTCCCAAGGCGGCGGCCGTGTGCGTCGCAGAAGATGCCGGGCACCGCCTGTCCCCGCCTCCCCCTAACCTGCTAGAGCGAGGTGGGGGGCGCTGGGGCGGAGCCGTGGGATCCGTGATTGGCCGAGGTCGCCGCCAGCCCCCACCCACACCCCCTCCCCCGCTCCCGGCTCGGGGACTCCAGCGTCCGGCGCGCCACGGCAGCTCTCCAGCGAGCGCGCGTGTAGCCGCCGCCGCCCCGGCACCCGCAGCTCCGGCGCCGCGGCGAGACCTGCGAGAGCCTGGCGATCGCACGGACCCCTGCAGCCGCAGCATCCTGGAAGAGTGGGTGATGGCGGGGCGGGCGGTGGGCTCCTTCTCCCCGGCCTGGGGCGTCCATCTCGCGACCTCTGTTTCTCCGAGAGGCTCACAAAAGGGCGGGGATTGGTGTGCGCCCAGGGGCCCGGCTGCAGGGAACGTGGGGAGAGGATGAGTTGGGGCGGTGGGCGGCTAGCGAGGCTAAACGGGGGCCCGAATCCGGTCCTTTTTGTACGACCGCAGAACGCCGTGCGGTGCCCGGTTCACACAGTAGGCGTTTAATGTGTGCTAGTGGGATTGCAAAGAATTGGAGTGAAGAGGCGGCGTGGTTGAAAGGGCTTCACCCCTAGGACCCAGTAGGCGCCCAGCCTCGCTGGTCCAGGCGCCGTGAAAGGCTGGGAGGCTGGGTGGGGGCTCCTTCGGCTGCGAGCGGGTCCTGCCCGAGTCCTGCCCCAGCCCCCGCCCGTACACACACACCCTCCGTCTTCCCCGCCTTCGAGATGGGGTTTGCCGAGCCTGGACTGGACCCGGCAGCCTTTTCCACGCGTCTGGCTAACGGAGCGGACGCCTGAGGACCACTCGCCTGCCGCCTCCGAGGCACCTGCCTGCACCACAAAGGCCGCCGCCTCGGCCTCTGCCTCCGCCGGGCCGGGGAGGGCGCTGAGCCGGAGCCCTGCGTTTGCGCCCTGGGCGGGAGCCCTGCCCGCAGCACGGAGCTCGGGGGCGAGGGGCCGCGACGCCCCCGGCCTGGGTAGGGGCAGAGGCCGCGCTGGAGAGAAGCTGCGATGAGGAGGGGCGGAGGCGAGGCTACTGTTTGAGCCAAGATGGGGAGATGGGGAAGCTGGGTGGGGACAGGTGCCTGGTCTGGGAGGAGGGAGAAATGGAGAGCAGGGTTTGAGGTAGAAAGATAAGAGTAATTAGTAGGGCTCAGGCGTTTGGAGGGAGGGAGCTTGATGCCGGTGGCCCCAGGCGAGGCTGGGGCTGATGAAGAATGAGGCCGCGAGGGGCGATGCTGGAGGGCGGAGACCGTCTAGGTTTCTGGGCTGACTCGAGGGAGGAGGAGGCTCGTGGGTACGGGGAAGGGAGGTCTCTGGGGAAGGGAGGGGCCGGCAGCTAGGAGGCGGGCCTGGGGCCTGAGGACCCTCGCTCTCGGCGCGGGGGCTGGAGGTCCAGGTGGTGGGCTGGGCGTGGCGCTAGGGGCGCGGATCTGGACCCGGACTGCTCGGTCCCCGCAAGCAGCTTTGTCTCCCGGGCGCGGGGTCTGTGATCGCCCGCAGCGCCGCGGGCACACCCTTTTCTCGGTGGAGCTGAAAGGCTGGGTCCGGGGGCAGATGCTGCCAGGGAGGCGGAGTGGGAGCCGTCTCCCGCCGGGGAGACCAGGAGAACAATAGCCGGCCCTGGTCTCCGCCCGACGACGAATCCGCGCCCCCAGAACTCGTGCGCAGTTTTCTGGGGCAGAAAATGCTCCCGGGCCATCTCAGGGCACGTGTTGGGGCACCGAGCCCCACCGTTCATCTGGGTGGGAGCGGCGCGTGGCGGGGCAGCCGGACAGCCGCCGTTCCTGGCTTTGCTGCCTTCGGGCTGCGGCACCATCGCCTGCCCCGCGCTGCTGCCCGACCGCGGAGACGCCTCGGTGTGGAGCGGGCTCCCCAGCATCTGGCTTTGTTTTCGGAGGCTGCTGTGTGTTCATAGAGGAGGCAGTCAGGGCTGGTGTGGATTGTGGTAAAATAGGGAGAAGCGGCCGTGGAGGTTACGCGCCAAGGATGGGGCTGCTGGCCTGAGAGCCTGCAGCCAGGGCAGCGCTTCTCTCTGCCAGTGGCCACACCCAAGCCAGTATCTCCCCATCCTTTGCAGATTTCGCCCATATTGTCTGCTGACCTCAGACAGGGACGGCTCTGTGGTAGGAGGTGGCTGCTTGCCCATGGGAAAGCAGATGAACAGCCCTGGAAACACAAAACAGGGATTCAGCAGAGCTTGCCATGCACGCAGTCTCGAACCCGGCTAAGCACCCTTTATGTCAGGCTGCAGCGTCTTGGGTGAAACGACAGCCAAAACCCAGAATTTTGTTTTACAGGTTTTCTTTGATCATTGTTTACCTGACATTAAGGGTGATTCGTTATCATAAGGTTTATAATTTCTGTCATTCATTAAAATAAAAAGAGCAAGGCAAAAGCATTTTTATTCCACAGTGGCGGAAGCTTGGCTAAAAGACAGCACTGAAGGACCAGAAGGTGTGATTTATATTTGCCATTACGTTATCTGATGCATCTGTTGGCCTCTTAGCCTTGAAACCTCCAGATCTTCTTTCTTACCCAGTTGATGCAGATGGTGAGGGGCTGTGATAATGACCGTTGGCTCTTGCCCACATGTATGGTAGTTGGTAACGTGAAGGTCTCTTGCCTGGGTTGTACCAAGTGGCCACAGGACAGCAGCAGTAGGCTCTATCTTGCTGGTTTAAAAGGATGGTGCTTCGCCCTGGCCCGTGTGGCTCAGTTGGTTGAGCGTTGTCCCATGCAGGAGAGATCGCCAGTTCGATTCCTGGTCAGGGCAAATGCCCAAGTTGCAGGCTCAATCCCAAGTGGGGGGCTTGCAGGAGGCAGCCAACAGATGTTTCTCCCTCTCATCAATATTTCTCTCTTTCTCTCCCTCTCCCTTCCTCTCACTCCAAAATGAATGGAAGCATATTTTAAAAAAATAAAAGGATGGTGCTTTGAAAAAATGGCTCTCAGAATTTGCGAAACTATTGAACATACTAGCTGGAATATTGCTCATTGTATGTTTTTAACTAAATGAGCAGGTCTGCCTATATCCAGAGTTCATGGAAACCAGGTACCCAATATACGAAAATTAGAAATCTGACACTGAAGGTTTTTCTTGTGGAAAAACGCCAATGGGAAATGTGTTTTCATGTCATTACCCAAGAGCAAAAGTTTTACGAGGGGATGTTTCCTCGTTTTATTTTTTATTTTTTTGAAAGAATTTTATGGATTTGTTTAGGAGTGTAATCCTGTCCTGGCCGGGTAGCTCAGTTGGTTAGAGCATCTTACCGATATGCCAAGGTTTTGGGTTCGATCCTGGGTCAGGGCGCATACAAGAATCAACCAATGAATGCACAAATAATGGAACAACAAATTGATATTTCTCTCCCCCCCGCCCTTCCTCTCCTCTCTAAAAAAAAAAAGTTTTTCTTTAATTTTTTTTATTGATTTCAGAGAGGAAGGGAGAGGGAGAGAGAGATAAAAACATCAATGATGAGAGAGAATCATTGATCAACTGTCTCCCGCATGCCCCCTACTGGGGATTGAGCCCACAACCTGGGCGTGTGCCCTTGACCGGAATCGAACCTGGGACCCTTCAGTCCACAGGCTGATGGTGTATCCACTGAGCAAAACAGGCGAGGGCAAGAGTTGTTTGTTTGTTTTAAGTGTAATCCTATTAAGACACTGTGTGAACATCTATCTTTTTTTTCATGGTGGGGAGTTCATAGATGAGGAATGCCCAGTATAACCAGCCCATTTCTATGGGGAAGATGGAGAGAAAAGCATCGTTCCCCTCCCACCTCCTGTGACAATGCCTAGGAGACCGCGCCCAGAGGGGAGAGGCAGGTGGCCCTAGAAAGGACTTTATGTCCCCAGAATTCTGGGGTGCCATTCCTAATCCCATCTCCAAGAGCCTGGAGACCTTGGCGAGGTAGATAGAAGATGCTCATGGGGCATGGCCTGGCCATTTTCAGCATAACCTCTCCAGGAGGCAGATGGAACCAGAGGAGTTTCCATATTCTCAGTGCACTGCGTGTTTTCGCCTCTAGAAACAGTTCCACAGCAAGGCAACTTTACACCACTGGCCACAATTGGGTTAGGGGGCTTGGTGTAAGCTTCATCTGTGGTTCCCCCTCTTCTCTCTGTCCTCTTTCTGCCATGGACATCTGAGAGTTCCCCCCAGTAGCTGCTCCGACCCAGGGTTCAGCCTGATCCTGCATTAGCGCCAGGAACTGTAGGCCAACGGCCATCACAACTGTGGACAAATCTCGGGGAAATTAGGATTTAGATACATATTGAGAGCCAGAGAAGTCGGTGTTATTAGAAAAGAGTGTCCAAGACCCAATCTATCAACTCGTTAATTTAAAATAAGTTTAAAATTAACCAAATTCGGATAGAATCTCATCCTGTGCGTACGTTTTTGTTTTCTGAACTTTAAAAAAATATTTCAGAGTAGGCGTCTAAGGCTCGGTCACCGGATCCTGTAGGAGAACAATAATACAGAACACCCTTGCAATGTGAAAACCTGTGGGAAGAAGGTGGCTTCATGAAATCAAATGAGAATAATAAGTAGGAAGGTGTTTGATCTTATTGCACTGCTAGTAAATAAATGAGAAATCGTCTCAAGATTGCTTTGTCTTAAATTTTTTATGTGAAGATCAAAGGTTCAAATATGGTATGAATGAATCTTTAATGAACTTTAATGTTTACATATAAAAGCAGACACAACATATACTTTACCAGAAGAAATTCATGGTGGAATATTGTTTATGATTTGTTCTATTTCCATTTTTAAAACTCGTTAATTTAAAATAAGTTGACTTAACCGTCACGTTCCCTGAGCCCCTCATGCCCTTCCATCAGTCACAGCTCAGTTTCGTGCTTGTGCCCGCGCCTGTGCCCGCTCCCACCGGGACCCCCTCCTCACAATCCAGGCTCAGAAGCAGTGTGCACAGGAGGGAGGAGGGTCTGAGACGCCTCGGTGTGGGTCAAATGCCAACTCGGCCACGTTCTGTTTGTCTATCCTTAGGTTAGGTTCCTTTCTCTCAGGGACTGTTTCTGGGTCCATACGTAGGGATTATATGAGTGAACATGTATAACCCCAAGGGCAGTGTCTGGCACTTAGTAAGGGCTCAATGAATGTCAGTTATCACCATCAGCATCGTCTTCATACTCTTCCCCCAGAATGTGTGTTCACAAATACAACATTTGGATTTCCCAATCTTTCATGCCAAGGGGCCAGGCAGGCTGCTGTGGGTATCAACAGTGGGAACAGAGAGAATGACTAGGACCCCTTTCTGAAGCTCGTAAATAGTAGGAACAGCTCTGTGCTGAGTCTGAGCCGCTTTCAGCACAGCTGTTTATAGCAGCTGAGAGCTTGCAGAGGTAAGAATGTTCCAGAAGTGCTCTGACCCCAGCTTTGCCAAATTATCCCCCTGTGTAGGGTTGGCCCGGTGTCCCACCCTGCTCCCGCAGCTGTGGCTGGTGAGGCTCTGTTTGTTCGTAGGCTGTTCTGTTCTTGGTGTGGGAAAAAGCGATCGCGTTTGGTTGGTGGCAAATATTTGATCTCAAGTTTTCCAGCTGAGAAGTACACTCGGCTCCACAGAATCACTTGTTTAACAAACACTTTTAAAGTCCTTACTCTGTGCTAGGGGTTGTTGTGGTTCCCTTGAGTTCGGTACTAGTATTATCCCCATTTTACAGATGAAGTAACAGAAATCACCCAGCAAGAGAAGTGGCAGTCTGCTTAGAGTTGGTATAAGTTGGGGCTCCCCAGAGAAACCCAACCAATCAGGATTGGCTTATGTGATGATGGGGGCTGGCATGTCTGACATGTATAGGGCAGGCGCGGGTGATGCTGAGGTCTTAAGACAGAATTTCTTCTTCCCCAGGGAAACCTCAATTTTTCTCTTAAGGCCTTCCAACCGAGTGGATGAGGCCCAACCACATCATCAAGGAAGTCAACTGATTGTAGATGTCAACCACATCCACAAAATACATTCACAGCAACACTTACAGATGAGTGTTTGGATAACTGGGTACTATAGCTTAGCCAAGTGGATGCACAAAAACTAACCATCACAGGGCCCACACTTTTAAACACTCCCCCAGGCTAAGAACCTTACATGTTGGGTCTAAGATTTACAATAAACTAAAGATAATTTAGTAACGGGCTATCCCTTTACAAAATGGTCCTCCTTGCCTAGTTTCAACTAGAATTTGAACCTCCTTCTTCCTCCATGTAGCTTCTAGCACAAAATATTGCTCCAAGTAAGTGTTCAATTGGTAATATTGAAAGAATGAGCAACTGGATGACTTAGGTGATATTTTATAAGACTTCCCAGGCATTGAGACCTCTGGCTCCCCGTTTAAATTTAACATCATTTTGCCCGAGGGAAGTACAGGCTTTATGAACGACTAGATTTCCTTGAAAAATGGAGACTATCTGATTTTGAATTGAGCTCTGTGTCACTCCCCACTCCCAACATCTGTCCATTTTCATTGGCTCATGGAAGATTTTGGGGTCTGTCACCACCTCGACTCCTTGCGAATGTGTCTCCCACACTTGAGCAGTGCCCAGCACTCGGTCACACCATCGCTGTGTCATTTCAGTGTCCATGTACAGAAAGCTCCTTTGTTTTTTTCAAGTCCGCCCTGGGTTCGCTCTGATTTCTCAGGCCTTGGGTCTTTATTCTGCCTGCTTTTGTCTGGTCCTGCCCTGCCCTTTGTCCTTCTGCAGAGCAGGATCCACCATTCATGGAGGAGCCGCCTCCTTTCTTCTTTTTACCACTCCAACCAGTTCTGTTGTTGTGGATCAATATGTTCATTCTCTTATAAAAATTCAAACATAGCCCCCGGTTGTCATTCAATGTCCTTTTGCTCCTGTTTCCAACACACGTGAAACTCGACTTTAATGCAGTTGCTTGGATTGGTTGTTTTAAATTTGCCATATTACCAATATGTGGGCAGCAGATACATAAAATGGTGACTTTGTGGGGGGATAAGGGTGTATTTTAAAAATAAATTTTAAAAAAACTTTTAGTGAAGTATAACATATACAGAAAAGTATACAAAAATCATAAATGTATAGCTGAATAAATTTTCAAAAACTGAGATATCTATGTGATCAGCACCAGATCAAGACACAGATTACCAGTATCCAACAGCTGGTAAACCCCCTCCCAGTCCTTACTCTTCCTCCATGGTCACCAACCACGCTCCTGACTTCGTACAGTATAGATCAGCTTTGCCTGTTTTTCAACTTTTTACAAATGGAATTATAGAGTGGAGTATGCTTGCATACGTGGCTTTTTTTTTCTCTCAATGTTACATTTGTTGCACTTAATTCGGTCATTTTCATTGCTGTATAGCATTTCATTGTGTAAATGTGCCATGATTTCCTTATCCATTATGTTATTAATGGGTATTTGAGGAGTTTCCAGTTTGGCATGTCATCATGAATAGTGCTATTGTGAACATTCTAATACATGTCTTTTGGTGAACATATGTGTTTCCATTGGGGGTGTACTTAGAAATGGAATTGCTGGGTCAGGGGTACGCATATGTTGTGGTTTAGTAGACCATGCTAAATAGTAAGATTAATGGTGAATTTTTTTAAAAAAAGATATTCTGAGTATGCCATGCTGTGATGAAACTATTTTTAGAAACCCTAAAGGCTGGTAGAATATGTGGCTTGATCAGAGAGATTGGTTTCAAACTCTTATTCTTCAGCAAAAAGTAGAACTTTAAGCGCTGACTCCACGGTAGCTGAGATGAACATTTTTAAATGGTTGTGCTTCAGCCTTAGTCTTGCTATAGCAATTTCCTTACTCCTGTTTCTTAAGGAAAAGATGAGAATCAGATTATTGTTGCAACCTGGGTCTAAAGATTACTCCAGGGATGTTCTGTCAGCCTTGAGCAAGATTAACAAGTGACTTTTATTCTGTTAACTATTTTGTATTTCTTACATTGGGTCAAATAGCAAATATGAATTGTATAAGTTCTGTGGCCTAAAAGAAGTCCTGAAAAGTATCAGGTTGGAATCACAAAGTTCATGTTTCTTAATTGGGAATTCAAATGATAGCATATATTCCATTTTTTGGTGGCTTTCTAAAAAGAGGGAAAATGCACATGATTTTTACAACTGGGTTATAATGGAAAAAAGCTCTGTAGCCACTGACAAACAATACAGATGAGGCACAAAAATACGCACAATCAACTTCCGAGTGTGGCTATAAGGCAGATCCATCCCATCTCCATGGCTTCATTGCTGGCCCAGGAGAGATGGCGATAATGAAGATGGCTAGTGCAAACCAAGGGCAGGAATTGGGCCCCTTTATGGGATGCGGGCAGTGAAACCCCTGCCACCAGAGGAGCATGACAAGGCCGTCATGGATTCCTCGCGTGGCTGACTTGTCCTGAGCCCATTTAACAGCCCAAGTTGCTCCTGAGAAAGAGTTTTCTCCTGTCACCTGTCCTGCCATGCTTGGTATTGGTCCTCAGACAAGCAGGTGAGTGACATCAGATATACCAGTATTATTGCTTTAAAACCTAGATTTACTGCTTGAATTGTGAGTCCCCTAAGCACTTTTATTATCTAGGACTTAATTCTACACTTTAAAAATGTATAAATATGATCTGATATGTAATCGATTATAAAACCACCTATAGACAGACCGTTTTCCTAATACAGCTAATGCGATTTTTGCTTTTTTCATCAAATCCTTGTCCATATGCTCGCATAATTTTTACAGATCCACTTCCAGAAACAGCTCCAGGCTTTTGGCACCCCTCCTAAAATGCTTGTAATTTCCTGAGTGATTGGAGTGAACCGAGTGTCTTTTCTTATTCATAATAAGCCCCTTTCAACCATACCTGAGTTTATGCTAATAAGGTGTCTCTCCAAGGATGGGAGCTGGTTGCCAAGGAAACCCACTTGGTGATTAGAGAGTTGAAACTTTCGGCCCCACTCCCTACCACCGGTCCCACCTCTGGGGAGAGGAAAGGCGCTGGAGATTGAATAAGTCACGAGTGGCCAATGATTCGGTTGTGCCCATGTAATGGAACCTCCATAAACACCCTAAGGAGTTTGGGGAGCTTCTAGGTTGGTGAGCACATCCAGGTGCTGGGAGAGTGGTGCACCCCGAGAGGGTGTAGTGCCAGGTCCCTTCCCCAGACTGTGCCCTGTGCATCTTTTCCATTTGGCTGTCCCTAAACTTTACCCAGTAATAGTAAGTAAAGTGTTCCCCTGAGCTTTGGGGGCTGTTCTAGCAAATTATCAAACTCAAGGCAGGAGCGTGGGAGCCTCTGATGTATGGTTGGTTGGTAGGAAGTAGAAGTGACAACCTGGGCACCTGCGGGGAGAGCGGTCCTGTGGGACAGAGCCTTTAGCTGGGAGGGTCTGCACTAACTCCAGCTGGTAGTGAGTGGATAAACAGCTTTCCTCTGGATAGTACCACAGGCTGTCCAACCATTCCCCTCCGATGGGGATTAGTTTGTCTCTAGTTTTTGTTGTTGTTGTTGTTTTGCCCTACCAACAGTGCTACAGTGGCCCTCTCTGTACATGTTTCTTATGTTCTTATGCTTTTATTTCTACGGATGGAGTCCTAGGAGTGGAATTGCTGACTCGCCGATCTTTCTAAAATTTTAATAGAAGTCTTTTCAGGCTGTTTTCCCAAACCACGTAATTCACATTTCCACCAGCATCGCCCACCAATCACTCCCAACCTGCCAATGCCAGGGTACCACCCTGGAATTTTTGCCACCCTGACGGATGTGAAGTGCTACTTCCTTGTGACTTTCATTTGCATTTCCTTGATTGCTGGAGAGGTTGAACACCTATTCAGATGTTGTAAGTCATTAGATTTGCTCTTCAGGGTATCACTTATGCTATTATGAGATAAATGTGTTTTTAATATTATAAGCTGCCTCCTTCTGCCAATTCTCAGAAAAGCAATGGGTCACAATGAACTGCAACAGAATCGTGCAGATTGGCAAGGGCTCGGACTGGAAAGGGTGGGGTCAGGGTTCAACTAGTCACAGACACTGGAGGAATTCATTCCACTGAGCAAAAGGACCCGTGACAGCAGAGACCACAGCTGGCAGGGGACCCAGGCAGGCATTTGGCAGAAAACGGGCAGGTAGAGCACAGCGGCAGGAGTGTGGGCACAGGTGGTGCGAGGAGGCAGTTGATGTCAGGAGAGTGTGCCAACAGGGGAGGGGCCTCAGACCCAGATGGACAGGCATCGACTCCCTGGAGAAGGTGATAGGCAACAACAAGGAAGGGTGTGCCAACCTACTGGAAATGAGATGGAGAGCAGGCCCTTCACCTGATGGGGCTTGGGCACAGGGAGTCAGGTACTGATGTGGAACCTGGAGTCTGACCCTCAGGAGCAGAGGAGTCGGAGCACAATAAGGGCTTGTCCAGCGTCAGGTGTCCTGACCTGGAGTCTCCATGTGTTGGAATCTAGTCTGTAGACTTGCCCTCAGGGCTTGGTCTTTGGCCTGGGCTGGAGGTAGGGAGGAGGCTGCCAGGGGCTGGGAAGGAAGGGAATCTGGCCAGCCCTTCTGGGAAGTGGAAGGGAACTAATTGTATTTATTAAAATAATTAGGTGTCTGCCATCAGCTCCAGCCCCACCTCGCAAGAGCAGGTGGAGAGGAAATGCTGGCATCCAGCATGAATGAGAGGGGCAGGCAGCAGACTCCCATCACTCCCCTTTACTTGTGTTCAAGAGATGGAGGCTTATTCATCTCTTTTGTTGGCAGTTGTTCGGCAGGTGCTCTGCAGCCCAGCAAGGGCTCCACGGAAAGGCTCATTCCCTCTTTTTATTTAAGTAAATGAAGGTGTATCCATTTTTTCAGACTTAACTCTCAGAAAAAGCCTTTGAACCCTAAACCATCAATTGCTCCATCTCTCCAGCTATTCATTCAAGGAAAGCTGCAGCCAGATGGACGAGCTAAAGGCCGTTCTGCTCTTACTTTGCAGCCATTTGAGAAGATACGGTGTTGCCTGGGCCCCTGGTGAACAGAAGGGAGGAAGGAGCCATCACTATTGCCGGTGCAGGTGGCCCTGTCACTCGCTCTCCTCGCTGAAGATGAGGTCCTTCGTGCTGGCTTGCTCCCAGGGTGGGGGTCGGAGGGTCTTTTGCTGAGGTGGGGGACACATGAAGAGGAGCCGGGTGGAGACAGAGTGTGATGAGCTTAGCTTTCGATGTAATGAGTTTGAAGGGCCAGTGAGACATCAAAGGAGAGAGACCCAGTAGGCCATTAGGTGTACAGATTGATGGTGGCGATGTTACCTCGCTAATGAACTGCCCGCCCTGGCACTGACTTTCTCTGAGTCTACTCCACGGCTGCTGCCCCCTTGGCCAGGGCTATTGTCGATTCCACAGCTGGTTTATTAGAGAAATATTTTTACAATCACACAGTATGGAGAGATTGAGTCTGGCTGTGATTCTTTTTGAGACAACGGCAGTTAATCGTTTAGTGAATAACCTTCCCAGTGTTTCATACAGAAAGCTCATGTATGTTTCAGCGAGTTTTCATAGATATATATGAACACGCGTAATTACAAAAGTGGGTACACATGCCATGAGCCCTTTCTGTAACCGACGTCCTTCACGTCTGTGTCATGGCTAGCCTGCCATGTAATACTGAGCCGTCCACATAAACCTCTTCAGGGGCTGCACGGCCTTCTGCTAGGTGGCTATGCCCTTGTTTATTTAAACAGTCCTCATCTTGACAGGCCTTAAGCTTCTTCTCAAACGATTTGCTCTTATAAACAATGCAACCAAATAGACACACAACACATTTTTGTGCAATGGTCCGATTATTCCCTCAGGAGACGCTCTTCCATGTGAATGCACATTTCCGGTTGTCATCTAGCTTTTCCGATATCCTTCTGGGAAGGCGTACCAGCTCCCGCTCCTGCTAATAGTGCAATGGCCTGCATGCTTTCTCACTCGTTCCCTTTTCTCTGTGCCGTTTTGATAGGAGAAAAAAAGTCATCTCCTTGTTTTCATTTGAGTTTCTGTAACCATTAAAGATGAACCTCTTTTCATTTGCTTCTTAGCTATTTATGCCCTCCCCACCCGAACTCTTTGGGTTGCCTGTTTGCATCCTATGCCTATTTTCCTATTGAAATATTTATTTGTCTTTCTGTTAGGATTTATGCGTGCTCTTGCATATTACAGATATTAATCCCCGGTTCTATGTTGCAAACACGTCCTACCCATTTTTACTTGTCTTTATTAAAAGCAGTCTGCGGTCTCTTTTGTTACATCACAGTTTTTCATTGTTGTATAGTCATATCTAAATCCACATCTTTTGTGATGTCCAGCTTTGGATTATGCTAAGAAAAGCTGATCCCACCCAGCATTTATAAACATATCTTTCTATGTTGGCTTTTTTTTAATACTTTATACTTTTTATTTTCCCCTAAAAGGCAAACCTAATGAGGTCGTTTCTCTGCTTGCCATGCCAGCAAGCCTTCCATCCACACTCAGCAGTTAGCCCCCTCTCTCAGCAGGTCCCCCCGGGCTTCCCACCCTCATACAACAAATGTACCAATGCTGACTGCGCGAGCGAGATCACGCTGCCGAGATCACGCTGCCGGCTTCTGTCTAGAATGCCTCGTCGGGTTTCTCCCCGCCCCCTGGTGAACTCCTAATCAGCCCTCAAGACTCATTCACCTCAAAGGCACGCCCTCTGAGAAGCAGTCCTCCATCACAGTCAGAGATCAGAGCTTCCTGCTCCTCCTGGTACCCACACGGCCCTTCTCTCCACTCACATTGAAATCGTTGTCTACGTATTTCTTTCCACCTCAAGCTTGTGAGTTCCTGGGGATTGGTGCAGCTTCTGGCACGTAGTATAGTGCCATAGTGTGGTAGGTGCCAAGCCTGCCTCTGAGATCTATTTGCATCTTAGCAAGCTCACTATGCTGAAGTGTAGAGGCGTGGAGACCAGTTAGAAGTGCCCAGGTAATAGGGATGTCGTCGTTCAGGTAGAGGGTAAGGGTCTGAACGGAGGCTTTGCTAAGAAACAGATTTAGCAGGTAGAATGGACAGTGCCTGAGTGTTTGGTTTGCAATGTCTCATAAATGTTCAACACACGAATAAGTCAAATGTTAGCCCATCGGCATGTCCAGATCTTCTGATTCTGATGTTACTGGTGTTTGGAATTACTCCTGCTTCTGTGTCTTTCCATAAAGCTGTGTGACCTGGGGTAGTCGTCACCTCCATCCATCAAAGGGAAAGAGCACATCACCTCCAAGGGCACTGTGCGGTGTTTTCAATCGAATGCCGTGTGTTGAGAGCCTTCACGGCCCCTGGCACTCGGGAAGTGTTCTCCGGTCACCTCCTGACCTTGGGGGGTTGGGTCAGTTACCAGCTTCTGGCTGATCTAAAGGATTCCTGGAGAGAGAAGCTGAAATCCGTCTTGTTACTGGGTTTCCACAGACCACCAGCGCCCTGACAGCTGGTCTCCGTCTGTCCACACCAGTCTGTGCTCTGTCCGTTTGCCCACGCCGCCATTCTTACGTCGTCCCCAGTCTCTTTCCTTCCCTCCGGAGAAGCTCCCGCGTTCAGGCCGTTCCCAGCTCTGCCCCTGCCTTTCCTAGTCTGTGGCACCTTCTGCTTAGCCCACGACAACCGATGCCTGGGTGACCGCAGTCTCTGCTCCCCCGGCCTGCCGTCACCCTGGGCCAGGTAAAGCAGCAGGAAGACCGGCCCCCAAATCATGTCTCATTCCCCAGACATACTCAGCATCTCAAGCTCTGGACTCTCCAGGCTGCCCTGGGCCCTCAGGCCTCACTCAGAAGCCTGCGCCTCTTTTTTTTTTTTTTTTAAAAAAATAACTTTTATTTTTCCATTGATTTTTAGAGAGAGTGGAGGGGAGAGAAAAGAGGGAAACATTGATTGGTTGCCTCAAGCCTGCAACCGAGGTACATGCCCTTGACCGGAATCGAACCCCGGACCCTTCAGTCCCTGGGCCAGGGCTCTATCCACTGAGTCAAACCGGCTGGGACAGAAGCCTGCGCCTCTTACCCTGTCCTCCTTGACTTCACACCCTGGCTCTCCAAGCTGCTTCCTCATCTGTCTAACCCCTCGGCCCCAAGGCCATTTGTATATATAATTACTCACTTGCCATCCCTAACCCACACTTGCTGTCTGCCTCTTGTCCTCCCAGAGAATGCCTGCTCTGTCCTCCTGCCCCAGGCTCTGCAGCAAACACCCTCCCGACCAGCACAGAACCCTTGAGATGCCTTCCTTCCCATCACCAATAGCCCGTAGCTGTGGCGGACGCACAGCGTGCTTTCACACCACTGTCTCATCCGATCAGCCCTCCTTCCCTCAACCAGCGTGTGCGGAGTCCCCTCTGAGGGCCGAGCCCCTGGAAGGCAGAAATGAGGCCTAGGCTCTGCTCTCGGGGTTCCTGTCGAATGGTGTGAATCCCAACCACAGTCTCCTCAGCCACAGCGCGGGGACAACAATGGCTAATTACCTCTAAGGTGGTTGTAAGATGGACATGACGTTGTGTGTGAGCCAGACACACAGAGTTCAGCAGCAAGGGTCTGCTGATGGTGCCCACGTTGCATGGGGCGGTTACGGATGTGCCCAGTCACACAGCTAGCGGGGCAAAGCCAAGCTTGGTGCTAGGGGCACTGGCCTACCCATCACCCACCCCATCTCCTCCTCAGAGTCCGCCTGCATCTTTGGTGTTCCCACCCACTCCCGGCCCCTGCTCTCTAAAACAGGCCTCCGAAATGCAGACACCAGCAGGCAAGTGGCATCGCCGCCCCATTGGAGGGCAGTAGGTCATCTTCACCTTCATCCTTCTTAAGTCTCCATTGAGTGCCCACTTGGCCCCTGGGCACAGTGCTTCCTGCGTGAGTTTGTCTCCGGCAGGGGAATGATCTAGCCCGCAGTGGCTCACCGCCTTGCGCCCGTCTCTTCAAAACTGGGTTCCATTTTCCGTGGATTTCCACAAGCACTGATGCGATGGCTTCTCAGGCTCCAGGGATTTGGATTGGGGTAAGAATGCCTGTCTGTCTCCGTGATGGAGCTGAGTCGGTCGGCCCGCGAGGAGACAGCTGGCAGAAGCAGGCACAGACGGGGGGTGTCACCGATTGGGCAGAGCGTCACTGTGTCAAGTCCGTGACGAGTAAAAGCATTACATTTGGGAGAGAGAGCTAGGAGCACATTTTAAGTATAAGAGGGACTGCCCGGTGCCTCTGCAGGCGTCTGTCATCACAGAGGAAAAAGCCTGTGCCCTTCTGAAATCTGTTTCAGTCGAAATAAGGAAAAGACGGGTTTGTCCTGCAGCCCAGCCCTTCCAGGAAATCTTCCAGAAGGTGGCAGATGAAGGCAAGACTTCCTACGCAGAAGAGGGGCAAGCTCTCACCTTAATTCAATTTTTTTTCAAACAATATAAATGTATGTACGTGGCTTTAAATAACCATCTTCATTTTTCATTATAAAATCAATATAATCTGATATAGAAAGTTTGAAAAGTTAGAGGAGGGAATTACCTATGATCCCATAACACAAGCCCTGTTGTTTCCATGGGTCTGTTTTTTGTGTCCATATTTTTACGTGGTTGTCATAATACTTGACATGTCCTTTTTGTTTGCTGGTATGCAGTTGTTTGTTTTTGTAATTTGGCCAGGCTGCCCCTGCCTTTTAATGAACCCACTACCACCTCGTCTGGGTTACCTCAGTCTCTGCTCTCCCCGCCTGCCGTCAGCCTGGGCCAGGCAAAGAAGCAGGAAGACCAGCCCCCGATTCATGTCTCATCCCCCATCTCTGGAGGCTCTAGAGCAGCGGTTCTCAACCTGTGGGTCGAGACCCCTTTGGCGGTCGAACGACCCTTTCACAGGGGTCGCCTAAGACCATCCTGCATATCAAATATTTACATTATGATTCATAACAGTAGCAACATTACAGTTATGAAGTAGCAACGAAAATAATTTTATGGTTGGGTCACAACATGAGGAACTGTATTTAAAGGGCCAGAAGGTTGAGAACCATTGCTCTAGAGAGACATACAGAAAATGCAGAAAATATATATGTAGAGTTTAAAGCATAATTTAAAGCGAAAACCTGTGTAATCGCCCTCCCAGGTAGACTAGATAGGGTAGATGCAGCTTTTAAACAGCTTCCCGCACAGGTACCCCTCTCTAAACTCAGCCCCCCCTCCCTCCATAACCATATCCTGACTTCTCTCCTAGTAATTTCCTTGGTTTTGATGGAACCCAGTTTTTCTTCATGGCTCTACCACTCTCTGCCTAAACACTATAATTCATTTGGCCTGATTTTGAATGTTGTATGAATGGACTCATACCGTATTTACAATTTGGTGTCTTCCTTCTTCCCCTCAATTGTTTGCCAGATGGTGGTGGTGGCTGTAGTTCATACTCATTTTCAGTTCACAAGAAAAAAAAATGTAGTCTTATTTTCCCGCTCAATTTCTTCCCCAAATCTGGACTTTATGGGGTAGCCCAGGTTTGTGATTCTCTCGTAACTAGGAAAACTCATTCTCTCCCCGTTTTTGTGACTTTCCCCGCCCCACATCCGAGGATGTAGGTCTCAGACCAGGAAGGCCCTTGCCGGCTGCTCCGGCAGTGGGTGCCGGCCGCTCTGCCCTTTGGCTGTGGTTCTAGGAAACAGCCCCTCTGGGCCCCTGGAGGCCCTTGATCCACAGCTGCCACCCTGGCCAGGGCGGCGATAGAATTCCTTCTGGGGCCTGGAGACAGCTGGTGGGAGCGTGGAAAGCTCAGCAGGCAGAGGAATCCGCCGGGGTCAGCCGGGGAGGGTGGGTGATGGTGACCCCCCTGGTCACGAAAGGCCTGGTGTTCTCTGGCTCAGGCTTCGGTCAGGAGCCAGGAATTCTCGTCTCCGGTGTGTGCACACCCGCCTCTGCCCGGCTCCAGGACCCGGGCAGGAGGAGTGAGCCCTCACTTACTGCTGTTCCCCGTGCTCGGCCTCCCTGAGCCTCAGACGAAGAGGCTCCTGACCGCAGTGGTGGAGCCGGCACCTAAACGGAGCTAGTTCGCTGCTTCAGTGCGTGTGTGGGCTGTGTCACCACAAAGAGAAGCCTCGCACACACCCTCCGCTCTGTCCTCCGACAACTGCCCTGTCTCTCCTCGCTAATCTGGTTGAACAAGTGGTCTGCGCTCCGCTTCTTGCCACCCTCTCCTGGCTAATCCTTTGGAATCTCGCCTTTGCCCCCTGCGCACTGATGGTGTTTGCTCGCTAAACCAGCCACACTGGGCCGGGCCAGGGCATCTGAAGCCCGGGATTAAAACCTCTTACTTGATCTTAGCCTGTTAAGGACTCCCACGCCCCCTCTCCCCCAACCCCACTCCCCACCCCCCACGTCCCAGTTGCCATTAGAATTGGCTTAAATGCCACGGGCCCTTCACATCACCGGGCAGCTGTGTAGCTCTTGTCTCCCATGTTCCTTGATATCACAGTGCCGGTTTGTAAAATCACACATTTTTCTGTGGGTGCTACCCAAAAAATGAATGTGAGTCTTAAGCCAATGCCTGTTAAAAAGAAGAAATGTATGCCTTAAACCAGTCCCTGTCAGATTAATTTTAAGTCTTTATGTGCAAGAAGTGCCGTCTTTGCACCACGCTGGCCCCGTGTGTCTGTGCCGAGCCCCGAGCCCCGGTGTCCTCCGGCTGAGCTGCTGGAGGACAGACTGTGCCGGCTCCGCTCGTCTCGCACCTCCCGCAGGCACAGGGGAGCTGTGGAAGGTGATGACAGACGCAGGCGACTCCAACACCCAGTGCTGGGTTGTCATTTCCTTGGCAGGGCTAACCCGGGCGCCTTCCAGGAGTGAGAGGTGTGTGCGTTTCATGAATGAGAAGCAGCAGCTGCAGTAACCTTGACCCCCCTCGGCAGAATGCCCCCGGTGCCGTTATGCATGGAACTGCTCCACGGCCGTGAGAAGGGCAGGAGGTGGCGGTGCGGGAAATTTCGTTATTGGGTGGCAGGTAGCAATAACTGTTACTACTGGTATTTTAAACATGAAGAGGCTCTCTCGTGAAAGACTGCACTCCCGGGTTATAGTGTTACTCCCTCAACCCACACCAGAAGTCCCCGTTTCCCCAGCTTGCACATCACCAGCTTATCACCGATTTGGGAGCATAGGGAACCCAGGCCACAGAATCAGGAAATTGGGGGAAACAAGACGTGTACAGTTGGATAACTCTGGCATATCCAATGTACCCGCCATCTTGCTATGGAAGGCATCATTGTTTCCCTGAATAAATTGTAAAATCTTTAAGACCCTTATATTCGCAGCATAACATCACCCATAACACCATCCTAGATTGGTTCCCTTCGATTCAAGGTCACTGTCAGTGAAGTCCAACAGACCGAAGGGTGGACTGGATGAAGCTATGCGGCTCTGGAATTCCACATCTCTGATTTATTTTTCCTAATAGCATTTAACTATCTGGCATATTTTCCATTTTTGCCTGGGAGGACAGACATGTGGTTTGAATTCTTTCATTTGCATAGACAAAATAGCTGGATGATCAACGTTTTTGGCTAAACAAATAGGAATGTGCAATATAGTCAGAAGTCTTTAAAGGAGGTAGCATTTCTTTTAGGGCCCAGTTGCTACTTCATGATGATTTGATTATAATGTTCATTTCTGTCTAATGTGGTATCTCAGGCAGCTTGAGCTGCTCTAATAATACCATAGACTCTGTGGCTTAAACAACAGAAACTCATTCCTCACAGTTCTGAAGGCTAGGCCGTCCAAGATCAAGGCGCCCACTAATTTAGTTCCTAGTGAGAACTTCCTTGCTTGCAGTCATCTGCTCTCTGTATCCTCATACGGTGGAGAGAGAGAGAGAAATCTCATGTTTCTTCTTATAAAGGCACTAATACCACTTATGAGGGCCCACCCTCGTGACCTAAGTACCTCCCAGAGATCCCATCTTCAAATATCATCACAATGGGATTAGGGCTCCAAGGTATGAATGTGAGAGGGACATAAACATTTAGTCCATAGCATGAAGTTAGCCAGTGGGCCAGATATTGGCTCACTGGCTACATCGAATTTTAGAGTAAAATGGGTGACTTGAAGCATCATAAATGAGTAAAACTGACCCTCTCTAGACCGTGACCACTGACTAGAATATTCTCTGAATATGCTGTCCCAACCAGAGCAGAGGGAAAGACAGTCATAGCCAGTGGCTTGTGCGGTGCTTAGGAGCATCTATTTTAACAATTGTGCTCAAGGTCTTCCCCTTTGGGGGGACTCTCTTAAGAGGTCCAAGGTACCTCCCCACCCACCTCACTGTTATGTTTACACACTTGGACACAGACACTCTGTGGGAATAGATGCCAGTAACAACTTTCCTTTGTTTGGTTTAGAACAGACTAGCAGAGAAAGCTGTAGGAATGAAGCACTAATGAGGTTACTAGGGAGGTAAGAAGCATAGTGAATGTCAACCGTCAACAGCAAGGGGGCTTAAACAGCAAATTTATTTTCTCACAGTTCTGAAGGCTGGAAGTCTGAGTCAGGGAGCCGGTATGGTGGGTTCTAGTGAGGTCTCTTCCCGGCTGATAGACGGCCATCTTCTCTCTGTGGCCTTCTGTGCATGTGCATGGTGCGCAGAAGTGGGGGGTGGGGGGGAAGCACTCTAGTGTCTCTTCTTATGAGGACACTAATCCAGTTCCATCAGGGCCCCACCCTTATGACCTTAATTAACCTTAAAAACTTAAAAAACTTCCTTAGAGGCTCCATCTGCAAATACAGCCCCACTGGAAATTTGGGAGAACATAAACATTCAGTCCACAATAACTCTGAAGGCAACAGTCTGGCTCTCAATCCTTATTCCTGTTACAAACTAGGTGTGTGGCTTTGAGGAAATTCTCTAGCTTTAAAAAATATGGATTCTGGGGACCCAGTCTGGATCAAATTTCTGGGGGTGGGGCTTGAGCATAGGTACTTTTCAAAAGCTCCTTAGATGAGCTTATCAATGTGCAACCAGCTGAGTAGTGGAGTTTTTGAGGCAAATACAGGAGGGTGAACTGAAGCAGAAACCGTCTGAAGAATGATGTGAATGAAACAGCTGTGAGGCTTGGAGAATTTGGCTCTCTGATATCTTCATATGGCATCGTGGGCACATTCTCCGTACAAGACATCTGGGTTTGACTCAGCTACTTCTAGCCGTAAATTCCTTACTTAGCAGTTTTAGCCTTCTCACCTGTAAAACACCAGTCCTCAGGTTTTCTCTGGAATAAAATGAGATGGTAGATATGAAGAGGCTCTAGAACAGCCGTGGGCAAACTACGGCCCGTTTGAAATGAATAAAACTAAAAAAAAAAAAAAAAGACCGTACCCTTTTATGTAATGATGTTTACTTTGAATTTATATTAGTTCACACAAACACTCCATCCATGCTTTTGTCCCGGCCCTCCGGTCCAGTTTAAGAACCCATTGTGGCCCTCGAGTCAAAAAGTTTGCCCACCCCTGCTCTAGAACCTACATGCATTTCAGGAAGGTAAACACTGAGGCTGCTTTGGGCCCCGACTTTGCCCTGACTGCCAACTGTGTTGTGATTCCCAGTAAGTCCCGCTATGAGGTCAGTGACCCTCATCTATAGACCATAGAATCTATTGGCTATAGGACCAATGTCCTCCGGCTGTGGAGACACTTCCTCCTCATCCCCACTCACTTAACTCTGCCCATTGACTTTGAGCTCTAATGAGGAGGGACGGGACCTTGGTGACAGTGAAAGGGGACTTTGACCTTGACCAATGTCCCCCTCTCCTCTTCCGTAGGAACATGCTTGCCAATTCAGCCAGCGTGCGGATTCTCATCAAGGGAGGCAAGGTGGTGAACGATGACTGCACCCACGAGGCCGATGTCTACATTGAGAATGGCATCATCCAGCAGGTGGGCCGTGAGCTCATGATCCCCGGCGGGGCCAAGGTGATCGATGCCACTGGGAAACTGGTGATCCCTGGAGGCATCGACACCAGCACCCACTTCCACCAGACCTTCATGAACGCCACGTGCGTGGATGACTTCTACCACGGGACCAAGGTAATGCTCCTCTTTGGCGTCTTCTCTTTCTGGTGCTACTCCTGAGTAGACACCGGTGAACCAGGTGCTCCCACTGTATTGCGAGAGGAGAAGAGTGCTCTCATGGGAGCCACTGTGGCAACTAAAATGAAGTGTAGACGTCAATGATTTTTAGTATATTTACCATAAGTTGGTTTTGACTATTTATGAAAATGAAATCAGGCGGTATGTACCCTTGTGTCGGCTTCTTTCGCTCAACGTTATTTTTGTGAAATTCACCCATGTTGTTGTGCATCGTTTGCTTTCATTACTTTATAGTATCCCACTGTATGATAGACCACATATCGCACTTACCCATGCTGCTATCAGTGGGCACTTGGGTAGTTGCTAGTTTGAGGCGATTACCAACACTGTTGCCCTGAGCATTCTCACCCCTGTCTTTTGGCAGATGTGTCCGCACACATGTCTGTTGGGCATATTCCTAGGACTGGGATTGCTGGGTCCTAGGGTAACGTATGTTCAGCTTTTGCCAAATCATTTTCCAAACTGGTTGTAACAGTGTTACTCCCAACAGTCGTGTAAGAGAGGTCCCAGTATTTACCATCAACATAATGCCGATAACCAGACCCGTCCGTGTTGGGGTCCATTCTGTAGTATGCTCAGGCCTTGCACCAAAAATTATAGCTTCCTGGTTACTTTCCCCACCTGGGAGACCTTTAGTCCAGGGCCGGATGCCACACCGTCACTACTCTGTTTCCTAGCCTCTCGGAAGGCAGGCTGGCCTTCTTTGTCCTATGTTCACACTGTCATCTGCCAGGCCTCATTAGCCAGGAGTGACAGCTTTCCCCCTGAGAGCCTTTAGCTCTTTAGAGCCAGTGAAGACCTCTGCACATGCATCTCTGTGCAAGGTGGTGGGTAGCGCTTGATCTTTTCCAGGCCTCTCATCCATGGGAGCCGCTGCCTCTGGAAATCACATAAAAGCCCCTGTGTGATTCAAGGCCCCAGCTCTCCCATTCCTGCAGGCTCGGGCTGCCTCAGGCACCCCCTGTATGCCAGGCCCTAGTGGTGGGGAATTTAAGGGTCCATAGACCCTGAGCTGCCCTGGCTGGTGGTGTCCCCTAACAGACCCTTTGGTTATATCCACCCCCTAAACAAGATTGTGCCTTGTCCTTGTCCCTCAGCTCATATTGAGAAAGGCAATCCTCCCTGGACCCCTGGACCCCTTCAGTAGACCCTTTCCGGAGTCCTGCCTGTGGCCTCCCATCCTCCCAAGAACTGGCTTCCTGTCCCATTTCCCCTCCCTCCCAGGATTTCCCCTCCACAGTGGTGCTCCTACCATTGGATATGTTGGCTTCCTCTTTCCTCTAGTTCCTGACCATCTCCTGGGGAGAGAAAGTGCTCTCCTGTTGCAGGCTGCTCCCGGGAATGTGTGGATTTAATTATTCACGCGGCCTGTGGCCCTTGCACAGTCTGCACCCTGATCCATTGCCACTGACCTACTTCGTACCTTCTAAGAAAGGCAGCAGTGGATTCACTTTAGGCATCTGGGTTTATAATGGAATAATAATCCCAAGGAAAAGCTCACCCGAGTGATTAGCCCCGAGAAAAAGAGAGATCAAGTTGCACCTTTTTGTTCTTGTCCGACAGATCCGTGGGGCCTTGAACTCCGCACCCCCTATGCTCCTGCAGGCTTGTCAGTTTGGCAGCAGCAGCCAGGGCTGGGAAAACAAGACTGTGAAAGCCTGGCTTTTCTGAAAGCATCTGGGACTCCATTGTCCTGGGTCTGAAGGGATTTCTCCAGCACGTCTTTAACAAACGCCTTGCCCGCCCTTGCCTCTGTCAGAGGCTGTGACAAGCTCTGCCTGGCTCCCCTGGCTCTGCGTCTCATGCTCACAGCTGGTCACTTGATCCTCCTCCCCACACCCCACACCCTCCCAACCTTTAGACCCCGCCTTCCCCAAGGCCACTACCTGGGTTTCCAGACCACCAGGACCACCTGCTTGTTAATATTGCAGACTCCATCGAGGACAGGGGTTATCTCCTGTGGGGAGGCGAGGGAATGCGGGGAGGAGAGAGGACCAGGAACAGCAACTGGGTTAATAAAGGTCTAGGATTCCAGGTGGCCATGGGGTCTTTTCTTCTTCTTCTTCTTCCTGACTTATAAGTTATACTTATTCTTTAGTGTATATCTAATATTACACAATAAAGAATGTCAGTGCACCCCACCAGTGGCTCTTCCTGGCCAGGTGGGAATATCAAAACAAGCTTTTTAAACTGCTGGCACAACCCCTTCACTAAGATTGGGGGCGGGGAGCATGGACAATAGAATAAAAAGCTTCCTAGATGCCTTTTCTGCTCCTGCTCCTCCAAAAATAAATCAATAACCGCCGTGTAGGCTAAGGATAGGGAACCTTTTTTCTGCCAAGGGCCATTTGGATATTTATAACATCATCCACGGGCCATACAAAATTAGCCTGCTATATTTGGGCAACGTTTAATTAACTCACCCCTAATGCCTTGGCAGGACCAGGCTAAATGATTTTACCAAATGATTTCACAGGCCTTATATGGCCTGAGGGCCGGACGTTCCCCACCCCTGGTCTAGGCCAATGGTTTTCAACCCTTGGCAGCAGATTATAAGTCAGAACTATTTGGGGGATTTTAATTTAAATAATACTAGTGTCCAGGCCCCACCCAGACCAATGGAAGCAATGTTTCTAGGTCTGCCTCTCCCCGTTGCATTTTTTAAAGCATCTTTGATGATTCTAACACTGGCAGGCACCTTATAAAGGAACTTTCTCAGCTGTTTTGTATGGCACGTTGTCCTGGCTGTTACTTCTGTCACCTAACTGACCCTCACCTTTCGTGCCAGGGCTGACCACTGAATCCCCTTTGAAAGCTGGGGCCTGCCTTGCTCTTGCCAGTCTTATTTATTTCCTTCTCTCCTATGTACATGCCAGGGTCCCGTCACCGGGCTCCCAAACCCCACCCTGTACTTGCTAAGTTTCCCTGGCCCCGTGTTCTGCCCTCCTGTCCATGCCCCATAGAAACCATCAGGGAGAGAGGAGTTGGCCGTGGTAGAGGTGTCATCAAACGGAAGTCCGGCTGGGTGCCTCCCTCTTCTTTGATGGCCCAGAGATTCCCTCCTGTCTGTGCCAGAGCCATCTGGCCCCAGAGACAGCCTCCCACTAACTCAGAATCAGTAGCAGCAGGACATCTATTCTGGTAGTCAACCTACAATGGAAGCCAAATGCTAACCAGAAGGGTGCTTGGCCAGCGTGGGATCTGCCCAGAGAATGTTCAGTGGCGTAAGGAAGCTAGGATGGCCTGCCACATCCCAGCCGCCGGGGAGGGTCCTGACACTCCTCCTCCCCCTGCAGAGGAGTCCTGAGTAGGATAGGCTAGGACAGTGGTCGGCAAACTGTGGCTCTCGAGCCGCAGTTTGCCAACCACTGGGCTAGGACATAAATGAATTCCCTTTGGTGCCCCACCTGCCAACATCCTTACCAAGGCCCCATTTATCCTTTGGGCAGGCTGTGTGCTGTTTGCCTTTGAAATTTGCTCTCTTGGAATTAAGCCTTTAAGTGCTTCTCACTTCCTTCTTGTAGCTTGACTCCAGTGTTCTGTCCGTTTCTGTTTAATTCTGGCTTAAAATGTCTTAAGTCTTTTATAAAGCTCTGTAATAACATTTCTTGCCCGGACAGTGTGGCTCAGTGGTTGAGCCTCAACCCAGGAACCAGGAGGTCACGGTTCAATTCCCGGTCAGGGCACATGCCCAGGTTGTGGGCTCAATCCCCAGTAGGGGGCATGCAGGAGGCAGCGGATCAGCGATTCTCTCTCATCACTGATGTTTCTATCTCTCTCTCTCTCCCTGTCCCTTCCTCTCTCTGAAATCAATGAAATGACATTTCCTAGCTTATTGGGATCCAGACTCATATGATCTTGCTCATTAATTGATGTTCCCAAGTTCATGCGTGTCTGTAAAAAGCTGGAAGGGACCTTAGAAATCTAGTCCCACCCTCTCATTGATGGATTGATAGGAGGATGAATGAGTTGCCCCAAATCCCAGAGGTAATTGGACCAGAATGCAAGTTTCTAAGTCTGAGGCCCTTTTCACTACGCCACTCAGGGGTTCCTGAAACCCCAGAGCTGGACAGACACCCCTTCCAGACAATCTGTGACTTCTTGATGGGCTTCATGCAAATAGCTGCCTTGGCTCTGTGGCTCTGAACATACCTGGGCCAGAGGAGGGCATCCCGGAACAGACATACCTCAGGCAGACAGTGGAGTGAGCTCTGTGCCCCTCCAGGCAGCGCTTTACAAAACACCTCTCCTCCCTGGAGAGTAACGTCGATGTCAGTGCCTTCGAGCTGACAGCTTTTACCATTTACAAATGAATGGTTGCTCTGAGGATTAATGAAGTGATGCAGGAAAAACACTTCACCTAGCGCCTGGCACAGAGGACTAGTGTGCATGCGATAAACGTCGGTCCCCAGGCCGTCTCTCTGTCTTCCAGTCTCTTAGGTTATTGGATCCACCCACTTTGACTTTACAGCGAAATTATTCGCTGTCTATCTAGTGCCCGTGATGCCTGTGGCCCTGGGCCAGCTGCTGCCACACTGTGCCCACTCTGCCTGCTGACCCGCCGCCCTTCTGGCCTGGCTGTGCCGGTTGGGATCAGCAAAGCTGGCTCCTCTCTGTGTCTTCTGCGTCACCCACAGTCGCACTAGAACCCCAGGAGTGCTTCATGAGGTGACTCCCCTCCCCAGCCACCTGGAGGACATCCCTTCTCCTACCTCTTCAGCTGGCAGGCACCTCATACCTGACAGGAGATGTATTAATTGTCTACTATTTTCTAACAAACTACCACAAATTTAGCCATTTAAAACAATACCCGCTTTGAGCTCACAGTTCCGGGTCCGAAGTCTGGTCCTGGTGGGACTGGCTTCTCTGCTCGGGGCCTCACAAGGGTATACAGATGGGCTGTGTTCCCATCTGGAGTTCAGGGTCCTCTGCTACGTTCACGAAGTTGTAGCAGGATTCAGTTTCTTGCAGTTCAAGGACTCAAGTCCCCAATTCCTTGCTGGCTATATCCGCTGAGGGCCCATCTCAGCTCCCAGAGGCCGTCAGCATTGCTTGCCATGTGGCCCCTCCATCCTCAAATCCACGCTCTGAAAGGTTGCCAGTTCAAATCCAGGTCAGGGCACATGCCCGAATTGCTGGCTTGATCCCTGGTGGGGGGCTTGCAGAAGTCAGCCGATTAATGTTCCGCTCCCACATTGATGTTTCTGTCTCTCTCCGTCTCCCTTCCTCTCTCTCTAAAAATCAATAATAATCTTTTTAAAAACCCTTTTTAAAGATTCCACATTTACTTTTTTTTTTCTTTCATCAAAAGTCACCTTGGCCACCCTTTACTTCACAGCTTTCTGTGCCTCCTCTCGTGTCCCTGCTTGAGAACCTGCAATGGCTCCCTGTTGACTACAACATCAAGTTTGGTCTCTGGATCTGCACCCTGGGCACCTCCCCACCAGACCTTGTGTTCCCATCTATTCCCCATTCCCAGCTGCTCCCCAGCTTGTGCCCATCCATCAGGAAGGCGGTTTTCTCAGCCCCTTCCCTTATGACCATCCATGCTCCCTCCTGCCATCCCTCCCGCCCATCCACAGAACCCCTCCTCAAGGCCTACCCCACTCATGCCACACTCTTCCTCCAGCTCATTCAGATCCAGAATCCTCCTTTCTTCTCACCAACTGAAATAATTTGTCATCCTGGGCTTTCAAATTGTGTCCTGTATAAAGTTCTTATCAGCTAGATTGAAGACTCTTTAAGGGGTAAAGACCATAGCTTATGTTTAACTCATGGCTCACCACAGAGCTCTAAACATATAATAGACATTCAAGAAATAGATGAACGTCAGCATAGCATGGTAGTTGTGAACACAAAAGGGAGGAGACTGCCGGATTAGAATTCCAGCTCCACATTTACTAGCTGTGTGATTTGGGTAAGTTCACGTCTCTGTCCCTCAATTTCCTTCTCTGAAAAATGGAGATTATATTAGTATTTTGTGAATATGAGTGACTATTTGTAAAGAACTTAAAATAGTCTTGGGCACTTACTAAGCACAATATGAGTGTTAAGTAAATAAATAGTGCTGATCGAGGACCAACTCTTGGAAAATCCGTTTGTACAGGTTCCTCATGAGTATGTATTAAACTGTTAAGCATCAAATAGAAATCAAAAAAACTGGATTCCATTTCACTTTTTAAAAAAATATGTTTTATTGATTCTTTTAGAGAAAGAGCAAGGGAGATGGAGAGAGAGAGAAGCGTTGATCAGCTGCCTCCCCCAATGGGGCTCAAACCTGCAACCCAGGCTTGCATGGGACGACACCCAACCAACTGAGCCACACCAGCCCGGGCTCCATTTCAATGCTGAGTGTTGACTGTGTGTTTTAGATTTCAAATGGAATCTAATCACGATGATGATGAATTCTAGTTGTGTCTCTCATTCTCTTGTAAGCAGAAATAGCCAGTCTTAAACTCTGTAGGCATCAGGGGCTATTTAAAGATGCCCTGCTTCAAATCAGTTATCTTGCTTAACAAGACTTGCTGGCACCTTTCCTTCGACATCTACATTAATTGGCAGGCCAAAATGTAGGCCAGGCTGACCCCTCTTAGAACAAATGGAAGAGAGGAGATCTATCCTTTCTTACAAATGTTTCACATCTAGTATTGGAAAAAAATCTCCTATGGTGCCCAAGCAGCTCCTCGATCCTTACAATAAAGAGTGTTTGCAAAGAACTTATCTACATAGAGATTGTTATGTTTTAAAACTTTTGGCTCAAAATAGAAATAAACTCACCCTCTGTGATAGACCCCAAGCATCTTGGAAACCTTTCATAGTTCATACAAGGAGTTCTGCTTTTATACTCTCCTCCTTTAGGGTTTAAAAAAAGAAAAAAGGGAGAAGGGAAACACATTACGTACTGGATGTATGCTTCAGTGATGCTTATAGTACATGAATTATATATCTTTTTCCAATTTATTTTCTTAAAGCTTGCACATTTTTTTCATATTTCAAGAAATATTTGAATATGGCCTTAGAAGCTTCAAAAGTCTCGGTTGGAAATATCTCTTCTCCCAGACCTCACTAAGGTTTTCCATATTCCTGTGCTAAAGGTAAGGGTCTTAGAATGGTTCATTGACAGGTGGAAATGACGGTAGACACCTTACCTTGTCCTCCTGGTGGTTCCTGCCTCCTTGTTCCCTCAGGTTGTCAGGGCAGCCAACCATTTTTCCTCCATCTGATCCTTCTTTGTTTCTTGTTATTTAAAAATTAGAAGCTATAGGATTTTTAATTAATGATTATATGAAGATAAAACTATGGGCCAACTACAATGAGAACTTTCTTATTAACCATCATCTATCTGTCATACTACACACACACATTCACACACTTAGACACTTTCACATACTCATAGTCCACACGTTCACACACTCACCCTCACTAAGACACAGAATTCTAGAGCTGGAAATACCATTAGAGGTGAATGAATCCAACCGCTAATCCATAAATAACTTTCCTATTTAGATTGAAACTCTCCACGGTATTCTAAATTAATATTTTAAAATAAAATTAAATTCGATATATGGTGGGGAATTCTATTCTTGGGAAGAGTATGTATAGAAGGGAGGTCATGATTAAGTAACCTAGGAAGCCACCTTTTTATTTTTTTAATCTCTGTGTTACTTCCCGCCCCCCGTCCCCCCCACTGCAGCAACTTGATTAAGGTGTAATTGACATATAATAAGCCGCTCATTTTAAAAGCATGTAGTTTGGTATGTTTTGACATATGTATACACTGGGAAGCAGCACCATTAATATAATAAGCATATTCGTCGCCCCCAAAAGTTTCTTTGTGGCCCTTGTAATCCTTCCCCGCCCCAGGTAGCCACTGACCTGTTTCCTTCCGTTAGGTCTCCGTTCTTCTTGGGGTCCTTGGTTACCGCCACGCCCGCGCTGCAGCTTCTCTTGTCTGGTTTGGTGCCCTGGCTCTCACTCCGCAGGCTTATGACACTCCAGGGCTCATGTTTGGGAGAGCGCTCTGGCTTCCGATCTCCAAGCCCTAGACTCAGTGGCCCATCAAAGGATGTTTTTCCTGCTGTGTGGGAAACGGAGCTTGTTGAGCTTCCGAAGGGCTCCAGGACCCCGGCCCCCGGGTGGCACCGGGCTGCGCATGGCTCTCCAGGGGACCTACCCTTGAGCTCCCATCCCCTGCCCTTCCGGCCTGGACCTCAGGCCCGCTGGTCAGAGCGCTTCGTTGTCCATTTTACCCTTATTTTGACCTTTGAAGCCCCTCAGGCAGGTCTTCTCCTTCCTTTCCCAGGGGCCTGGGAAGCTGAGTCTCAGGAAGTGAAATAACTTGCCAAGCTCATAAGTGCTGGGCCAGGTCTGCCTGCCCACCTGCCACTCCAGCCCCCATTCCTCCAGGCCAGGGTCCCCGGAGGCCTCAGGCAGGCTCCCCAGCAGTTCAATGGCGCTGTTGTCACTTAGCTTTGGGACCAAAAGGAGGGACTCTCGGAGGGAAGAAGAGCAAGTGGGGTTGCGTGTGGCTTATTTCTGGATTGTTGATACATCCCTCCCCGCCGGCATCTGCGGGCAGCCTGGGCTTTTCAGAAAGGGGGCTGTGGCCTGCTGGCTTGTAAACGTTCCCACTCTGGGACGCGAAGGGGCTTTGCTAAGGAGGAGGGTGACAAAGGGCCCCTCTGTGCGCCTCTAGTTTAGAATGGTCTCCCTGGGCTTCTCAGAAGCTGGCAGCCATGTATTCCTGCCACAACTCCCTTTGAGGATCATCTCCAGTCTCCATGGTAACTGCATGTCGGGAGACAGCCGGCTCTGTGCTGTGGCTTTGTATTAAACACAATGAATTTAAATTGGATGCTCGGCAGTGAAGATAATCATTCTGGATTAGAGAGGAAGCCTGGAGCTCCTCATTTCATAATTTTTGATGTTGGCACAATTCTCAGTGTGAGCCCTGTAATCCGAGCCCAGGCCACACCTCCCTCTCTGTTTCCGAACTACAGTGAGGCCCCATTTTCACTTGGGTTTTTCTCCTCCCTTGACAAGGGAGTCTGGGAGCCAGGAGCCCCTCCGTCAGGCCAGGGCTTGAGCTCTAGGAGGGGCAGCCTGTGCAAAGGAGACCTGGGGGCTCCGGACTCCGACGGACCCTCCTTCGGTCTGGCTGTCTGACTTCCTCAGCCTCCGTATCTGTAAAAGGAGAAGAGTCACCTGCACCCTCCGGAATAATATTTTTTAAATGTTATTGCGATAAAATGTACCATTTTAATCATTTTCAAGTGCACAGCTCACAGAGACAGTGAGTGCATTCAGTGTTGTCACCACACGAATCCATCTCCAGTACTTCTTCATGTCCCAGCTGAAGCGCCTCACCTACTCAATTCTAACTTCCATCCCCGCTCCCCTCCGCACCTGGCAGCCACCACTCTCCGTTCTGTGTCTATGAACTGACGGCTCGTGTAAGTGGAATCCTATCGCACGTGTCCATTTGTGACCGGCTTGTTTCCTTCAGCATGAGGTCCTGCAGTTCATCCCTGCTGGAGCATGCGTCAGGATTTCCCCCCTTTTTAAGGCTGGATAATCTTGCACTGTGTGGATAGACCACGTTTTGTTTATCCACTGATGGGCACTTGGGTTGCTTCCACCTTTTGACTATTTTGAATAATGCTGCTATGAACATGGGCGTGCAGATATCTGAGTCCTCTGCTCAATTACAGAGTCATTTTGAGGATAGAATTAGATGATAAGTGTTAAGAAACATGATAAGAAACATCAATGATGAGAGAGAATCACTGATGGGCTGCCTCCTGTACGCCCCCTACCCGGGATGGAGCCTGCAACCCAGGCATGTGCCCTGACCAGGAATCAAGCCCAGTCCTCCTGGTTCCTGGGTCGACGCTCATCTACTGAGCCACACCGGCCGGGCTATAGGGAAAGTCTTAAGCATGGAAATGTGCAGTAAAAACCATGCCTGTTTTTACATTCCTCCCACAGTTGGTATTCATATATTCCTAGTTCCAAAAGGAGATATGTTAGAGCCGATGCATATACTTCCTCATCCGTTATCTATTTTAAGCACAGCCTCTGGGAGACCCCGAAGCTGGGGTGGGGTGCCCCCAGGCTCTGAGTTTCTGTGCTTAGTTACTATTTCAGCAGATTAGATCTGTTCCCAGTATTACAGAAAAGTGTAGGATTTGGGGTAAAAATACCTAGATCCATTCTGGCTCATCTCTAAAAAACCGAGATGATGAACATGTGTTGCATATGGTGTTTGTGACCATTCGGTGCGGGAAGTATTCTGCTGTGTGGATACACTTTCTGCAGAGGCAGAAAGGGACCCGGCCCTTGGGCTGGTTTGCAACTTTCCGGGAGAGTCCCTCTGGGTCTGGTTTCATCCAGAAGTTTCCAGGCCCCTCCCAGGTGAGCATGTCTGGGTCCCGGGAACCATCCTTCGCTGTAGAGCCTCTGAAATTAGCCTTTCCTGGCTGGGTCATGAGGGCCAGCTCCCCTTTGTATTTAGGCGTTTGTGACCAGGGAAGGAGGCAGGAGCTCTTGTGGCCCCTGCATGATCCCCGCTGCTCCCTGCAGGTGGCAGTCAGGCCTGTTCTTTTTTTTGGGGGGGGGGGGGGGCTGGGGAAGAGGGGAAGAGAACACTTATTTATTTATAAAATCACAGAGGTAGAAAAAGTGATTTCTAGAAGAAATGGGCGTAGGAAATGAGTTACGGAGGTAAAGGAAGGGCCCTAGGAGCCTAGGAGTGAGGAAGGTAGTGGTACTGCGCCTTCTGGGGGAGGGGAAGGGAAAGGGAAAAGGAAAGGGAAAGGCGTGGTGGTTGGGGGGGGGGGGGAGCGCTCTGGGTCCTCAGTCCTAAGGGTTTAAGGGTGGAGACTCAGGGGAGGCCCCAGGGGAAGATCTCAACAGAATATTCAGCAGTTTTCCAGGTGTCTCCACTGATTGATGGGCCGGCACCAGGGCAGGGGTCATGATCCCATGCAGCTGGTCCTGAGGTCAGCAGCGGCTGGTTTTGTTGCTTTTTGGGGGGGCCTGGAGCTGAAATACAACTGAGGCCTAGATGTTATCTCTAGGGAGGGAAGGTCAGGGGTCCAAACCGCGTGACCAGCGATATACTAGGGGAGAAAAGTCACCCTGGCCTGAGCCGGTTTGGCTCACTGGATAGCACGTCGGCCCATGGACTGAAGGGTCCCGGGTTTGATTCCAGTCTAGGGCACGTACCTTGGTTGCAGGCTTGATTCCTGGCCCTCATGGGGGCGTGCGGAAGGTAAACAATCGATGTGTCTCTCTCACATAAATGTTTCTCTCTCTCTGTCTCTCCCTCTCCCTTCCACTCGCTCTAAAAATCAATGGGAAAATATCCTCCGTGAGGATTAACAAAACAAAAAGTCCCCCTGGGGGTGAGGTCCCAGGGCCTACCTTTTGGGCAGGAGCCAGGCAGGCTGAGGTCAGGGCTTTCTCAGTGCATGTGCTCATGTCCCTGAGACCCGAAAGCTGCCCGGGATTATGCACCCGTCGGGAGGGGGACCTGGGTTTCCTGGGAGGCCTGCACCTAAACCCTAGAACAGCTCACCTTTCCTGGGAGCCAGGTTTCTTGCCTTGGTAGGAGGGTTTGCTTGGCTTTCATAACCCATCCCAGCCTGGCCTTCCTCCTACCTCTTGGCCATTCCTTCCCAGCTTCCTTCCTGGTTTTATCTTTGTCTTAATCTTCCTATTCGTGACTGCTTCTCAGTGCCTTATCCCAATTTGCCTTCTCCTTTGACCCACCTCTCTACCTAATCTGGTACCCATGACTCCACATTTATCGCTACAGCTTAGACACCTCTGTGCACATCCCCCAAGCTCAGCACATCCACCAGAACGCGACTCCTCTCTCAGGGAACCCTCCTCCCGGGAATGGCACCCCATCCTCCCAAGCCAGCGCTCACTTGCCCAGGACCACAGGACTCCTCAGCGATACAGCCAGAACTCCATCCGGGCCTCCGGGCTCCCGAGTCACGCTTCTCCCTCCAGAGCATCCTGCCTCCATACACCGTCAGAGAACCAAACTGCATTTCTGACTAACTTACAAATGCAATGTCACTCTTAGCCAGCGGTTCTCAACCTGTGGGTCGCGACCCCTTTGGCGGTCGAACGACCCTTTCACAGGGGTCGCCTAAGACCATCCTGCATATCAGATATTTACATGACGATTCATAACAGTAGCAACATTACAGTTATGAAGTAGCAACGAAAATAATTTTATGGTTGGGTCACAACATGAGGAACTGTATTTAAAGGGCCAGAAGGTTGAGAACCACTGCTCCAAGCCCTTGCCAAACTCTGGGCCTGCCCGGGGACCCCTCCCCATTTCTTGGCTGTGCTGGACTCTGCCTGGACCCCTGTGTCGGCCATCTCTGGCCCCATAGTTCCCACTCCCTCAGCACCCCAGCCTGCATTTTCTGCCCCTGCTCCTGGCCTTACAGAGATAGCCCGTTACAATGGCATGTTCGCTCCAGCCCTTCCTTCTTGAGTCTGTAGTGCCTCTCCCGTACGGTTTTCCCAAACCTCATCTTAGGTCAGACCAACACTCCAGATTTTCCCAAACCTTAGCAAGACAGGAAATGTTGGCATGATTTCCTGTTTTGCTAAGAAGTCTGGGACTGCGGGACTGGGCACCCTCATTTGTCCTCCCTCCATGTCGCCTCTGATCATCTCCCTATTCGCCCCCCCCCCCCTGAATGGACGGGAAGAGGTGTCCCTCCAACCCTCAGAGTCCTCATCTGCATAACGGAGATAATAATACACCTATTGTACAGGGCTCTTGTGAATATTAAACAGGCACAGAATAAGTGCTCAGTGGATGTTGGTTACAATTAGAGATTTTCATCTCTACTTGCACGTCCCTCCATCGGCTCTCTTAAGATGTCCAACATTTTTCTTCCCTCCTGAATTTGATAGTTTCTCTCCTAATATTGTTTTTTCGGCCACACAGTGTAGTACTTCCCCCATTATTTACATCGCCTCTTCTTCTGTCATCAAACCCTGCTTCTTCCAAGAAACGGGTTTCACACATGTCCCTCCATCCCATCCCTGAAATTCAGGTCCATCATCCCGGCACTGCAGCTCAGCTCGCATCCACAGCCAGAGTAACGTTCCAAAGTCTGGTTTTCATGTCTCCCTCCCCCAGAAGCCTGCTGTGACTACAGACACGTGCAGGGGTGGGGTGTGGCCAGGGTCCTTCTACCCCCACACTCCCTGAGCTCCCTCATGACCGTCCCCTCCACACACACAAGTTGCTCATCGTTGCCGACCAGATGGAATCCAAGTTCATCAGGTTCACCCAGTTCGGTCCTAACCAGAACTGCCTCAGCCAAAACCAAGCAGGTCTAGTCTCGGTCCCCCGGCCGTGCCCCCAGCCTTCCCACATCATCTCCTGCCCCAGGTGCGACCGCATCCCCTCCGTGCAGCTCGCAGCTCTCCATCCTAAGGTGGCCTTCCCTTCCTCTGCTCTTCTTTTGAGCGTCATCGCCATTGAGGAATGTTATCTTTTGATGCCTGTACTCTCATTTTATTTTGAAGTTACGTCTATTAAAAATGAACTTTATCCTTGTCCTGTTTGCTAACCGGGCTCTTAACCCTTTGAGTGCCAACCAGTATCCGAGGAATGATGCTAAAATTGCCAAGGCATTTTTGCTGATTTTACAGCAGTTTAGGAAAAAAAAATTATGAATCGCAAGTAAATGAAGTTACATATTCAAAAACTTAAGGAAACCTTTACTACGTTGACATATTTAGCAATATCATCATCACTAATAAAAGCAGACTTAGAACCGGACGCCATGTCGAAGCTTTGATAGCGCTCCTGGCACTTTTGGTGAAAGACAGGAGGAGTGCGATCGTGCACCCCGGCGCTCTAGGGGTTAATCTCCCTCAAGGTGCTTACCTTTCTCACTTCATCTGGAGCAAGCATGTCAAACTCAAAGGCTCACACGGGCCAAATAAACACGGTTTAAGTGTATGTGGGCCACACAAAAACAAAAGCTTCCATTTTCATAGAAACGTAGGTTTATTTCGATAGAGACATGCTGAATACAAAGGGCTGAAATAGATGAGTCATCGTTAACATAAAATAATAGAACATTTTAATAAAAAGTGATATCTTTTTCTTGAACATTAACTTACCAGACACTGAATAGCTGCACAAATTAATAAGCGTAACGCAAATAAACCGATTTTTCTTGTTCTCCGAAAGCGAAATATTTCCTGGTGCACACACCAAACAAGTCAGTACAAGACTAATGACGTGGCAATCGGCTGCTAAAATATTCGCTGCCAGCATTAGTGGAGAGAAATGATGCGCCTGTGCGTAAGGCGCATAAGGGAAATGAATGAATGCAACACGATTATAGTAATCAGTCATTAGTGAACGTTGTAGTTCGTTATTAATAATTATGTATAACAGGATATTGTAAAAATTAAGTTACGAAATTTTTATTAAAACGTTTCTTACATGCCGTTATATTGGCTGGGCCGCAAAAATATTCGTTGTGGGCCACATGCGGCCCGCGGGCCACAAGTTTGACATGCTTGGTCTGGAGCATTTGATACACATAATAGATGGTACATTAGTGCTACCTACAATTATGCTTATTTATTAACTATGTTATCATAGTATTATAAATCACTACGATTTCTTGGGCTCCTACTATGTGAGGGGCTTTCCATGCATTATCCTCTTTAATTCTCATAGTAACCCCGTGAGGGATATGTTATTATCCCACTTTATAAGTCAGGAAATGAAGATTAAATAGCTTGTCCAAGGTCTTGCAGCAAGTAAGTGACAGAGCTGGGATTTAACCCTAAATCTGCCTGCCTTAAAGTGCAGTTCTCCTCACTGTTCTATTCTTGCCTTTAAATATATAATGTGCCTTTAAATGACAGGGAGAGTAGGTGTGGGGAGATGTCCCTTTCCCAAAGTGCATTGTGGATTGAATGTTGCCTGTTTCCTCCGTAGAAAGTTCAGAGTGAAGTGTGAGTTTTAGGAACGGTGGTGCTTAGAGTGAGAGCATCGTGAGGTCAGGACCGTGTCCTCGATGATGTAGCGGAGGCTGCGCACCCTAGGAGAGGACAGTGAAAGGAAGTTTAGGGGTGCAGTGAATTGCAAATGTACAACCTGGAGAAAACCAGCCCGCTGCGGGATGAGCTCAACGGGCTGCACATGATGGGTCAGGAAAACGCTGGAGAACCGTATGTAGCGATACAGACAGAAAGGATGGCCCAGGGGACTGATCACTCAGATGCCCCAGAGAAAAGCTTGGGGGTCAGTGGAGGTCCAGTGTGTTTGTTTATTTGTGTTTTTCGAAGAAAATGGGTATTTGATGGAAGGTGTTGGGGAGACTCCAGCAGAGGATGAGGTGGGGTCAGCACTGAAGCAGCCTGGAAGCGCCCTAACCGGTTTGGCTCAGTGGATAGAGCGTCGGCCTGCGGACTGAAGGGTCCCAGGTTTGATCCCGGTCAAGGGCATGTACCTGGGTTGCAGGCACATCCCCAGTAGGGGATGTGCAGGAGGCAGCTGATCGATGTTTCTCTCTATCACTCTCCCTTCCTCTCTGTAAAAAAATCAATAAAATATATTTTTTTAAAAAAATAAATAAACAATACCGCCTTGGGTTGGTGAATGGGCACTTCTGGTCAGCCACCAGACTCCAGGAGGCTCTAGTGAGTTAGTTACCTGTTCCATGGCCGTGTCTGGAGTAATCAGAGAAGTTCACTGTCATGAAGCTGCTTTTCCACTTCCTGGCAACATACCCTGAATCCAGGGACCACTCAAGTGAACTTGAGGATGCTCCAGCCACGTGTGGAGCAGCAAACGTCAGGAACTCGGAAATGAGTGCATATCTAGAGGGGTGCTCATACGATGAATTAAAATGAACGAAATAAATCTACATAAATAAATTCTCAATGGTGTTGAATTTAAAAAGCAAGTTGCAAACGGATAGGGGCAATACGATATTATTTGTATATATTTTAAAATTTATGCCAAAACCGGTTTGGCTCAGTGGATAGAGCGTCGGCCTGCGGACTCAAGGGTCCCAGGTTCGATTCCGGTCAAGGGCATGTACCTGGGTTGCGGGCACATCCCCAGTGGGGGATGTGCAGGAGGCGGCTGATCGATGTTTCTCTCTCATTGATGTTTCTAACTTTCTATCACTCTCCCTTCCTCTCTGTAAAAAATCAATAAAATATATTTTTAAAAAAATTTTATAAAATAAATATTATAAAAGCATATAATTTTAAAACATAAAAATATGAATGGGGAAATTTTTATCAACCTCAGGGGAGAGGCATGGGAGTAGGACGGAGGGCTTCAGTTATATTGAGAATATTTCATTTCACTTTTTTATAAAAAAGCATGTAAGGTAAATACAGCAAAAATGTTAACCTCTTATACCAGTATTTAACTAGTGGGTTTATAGGTATGTAGTGTACTATTTCCTATACTTTTACTGTATGTTAAAACATTTCATTTAAAAGAAAATATTTAAAACACATAAGTATGGTTAACTAAATTTTAAATAGTTCTAGCTTCCTCTAAACTTATTTTAAAATATATATTATAAAAGTAATGTATTCTATTAAATAAAATTCAGAAAATTAGAAAAAATTAATTACTCAGAATCTTCTCGCCTAAAAATGGTCATGGTTAATCTTTTGGTGTATTTCCTTCCATTTTTTTTCCTTTGTGGGTGTGTGTGTGTGTTTAAGCAGAGTTCCAAGCATCTTGGATGCACACTGAATTCTGCCTTTTTCACTCATTATGACATCCTCCTTTCCCATGTGATGACTTGGCCTCCGTGAGCATCGTTTCTATTGACTGCCATTGAAGCTCCACAGCTTGCTTAGCCAACACCATTTTTGCATAAAAACAGTTGTGAACATGCAACCGTCGTATGTTCATAAACATAATCCTTTGAAAGCCCGAGGAACAGGACTGGGTGGTGCTCGGCTGTTGATTTCTGCACGGCTGTTCTGTGGGGGATGACAGTAAAAGAGTCTGTCACATCTGTGATATCACATTCCCGAGGAGACTGCGCTTGTCAGCATCAGCCCGGGGGTAGGAACTGTGCATATTTCAAGAGCCAGCTCTGTGTCTCTTGCCTGAGAGGAAACAAGTGCTCCAACCTGCAGCTGGGGGAGTATTTGCTGATTCCATTAAACTCTTATTTTGAGGCCTGAGTAACAGCAGGAATAATTATTGCAGATATTTCTGTGCGCCCTCCCAGCTTGTAGACACTCTCTAGCCCCCTGTGATCCTCTCCGGGCCCCCGAGCGTGAGGTGCAGAGCAGGCACACGGGTGCCCTGGGTTACCACAGTAAGCGGGAAAGTCAGGCCACCACCCGACGCTCCCACCTCCTTCCAGAACCTTCAGTGATCATCCTTAGACCCAGGCAATAGGGCCCATGTCTGCCCAGAGCCCACTATCCCACCTCTAGACCACAGCCTGAGTCTGTCCTCCTGGGGGCCAGACCACCAGCATGTGCACGGCTAGGGCCAAGGGCCTGATTTGCAGGGGGTGAGCAGAGCTTACTGGTAGACCTGTGGGCTGCAGGATGAATCATGCATGGGCCAGGGGGTGTGGGCTGGGGCAAGCACAGAGGCTCAAGGCTCAAGGCCAACGTCCCCTATAGTGTAGCTCAGAAATGCAAGGTCTCTGAGAATTCTAAAATCAGGCCTGGCCTTCTTGGTCATTATGACAATATGCTGTGGGAGTAGGAGGATGTACTGTATTCTGTGTGACGGTTGTTGGCTAGATCTGTACCTTAGATTTGGTACGTGGACCTCCTTTTCCACTCTTGCTCCAGTACCCACAGATTTTAAGAACATTCTTATCACACTCCCATTTCCAGGTTCCCTTTTTTCTACCCAAGGCCACCATCATACTGGGGTGCAGTGGGAGGGAGGGGGGGCAAAGAAAGCAATCTGAAACCACAGAAAATGAAACAATGATCTGACACCTCCATGTCCATGTGTAAAAGCAAGAAATGCATTTCAGCGGGGAAATGCATAGAGTACAGCCACCTGCTACGAGGATGAATCAGCCTGGCACAAGCCAGCAAATCGGAAAGAGAAGCCAGCGAGTAGCGCCGCAATCTGCCGCTCTGCTCCTCTCCGCTTCCCGCCGCCCCCATCACCGGTCCTCCTCCTCCGTGTGCGCCGCTGAACTGCACCCTCTGTCGGCCGCTGTAAGCTGTGCAAGAAGTCCGACCCCTGAGTTTCCCGGGACCACACGCCCAGCAGAATCAGCATGCAGAATCAGCATGGAAAATCAATGTTGCAAGAATCCTCATTCTAATTGTTGTTTGTCCACTGAACTGATTTTTGGGGGGGTCCTTATTGCTGATTTGTGATCCAGGATTTGACTGAATAGGGAAGCATGAATCATTAAGACTATTTCCTTGTGCTGTTTTCCCCGACAGAAGACAAACAGCTATTCTGAATGATTACACACACACATTAGGACAAGACTTTACAAGTCCATTTTGTCAGTGAGGGTTCCGTTGACTTTCACAGCTACCCAGGAAGGAAGCTATCCCCCCGCGTGTAGGAAAAGAATCCGCATCTCAGAGAGGCTAGGTCGCCTGGCTGAGGGTGTCCAGCCGGGAGGTGGCAGCGTGGGGGCCGGACCTTGGGTCTGACTCCAAATCACTGTGAGGACCCACATGGAAGGACTTTTTACCGCCAGAAAAAAGAGAGAGTCGCCTTACATCGTCAGAGTCCTCACAAAATCTCTCACAAGATCCTGTCTCAACTATTTTCATTTTAATCAAGTTTTGTTTGAGAACAGCACATTAGCCTGGAACAGACTTTGGTCAGTACTGGTTTTAGAAGCTCGTGGAACTCGCCTGACCAAATTTGGTTTTTAAAAAAGGTGTGTTGGGGGAGGAGGGGTGGGGAACGGGGAGAACTTTAATGCAGATTTAGTCATTATTCCTGGAACTATGCTTTGTGGTTGCAAGTGAGGCTTTTTAAGATTTCTCTTTCAAGTGGTATGTTGTGGAGATGATGAACAGGACCATTTTTCACTGATAATTCATACAGGGACCTAAGAAGTGCTCTGTCTCAAACAGAGAGAGGGGAATGAAGTTCGTGTGCGTGGAAAACTGAAGACAAGGGCCCCGATGTTGAAGAGGCATGTGAAAACTTTGAATAGCAATGTGAGAGAGTAAAACAAAGCAATATACCCAAACTAACGTTTTATTTATTATGGTTTAAATAGGTAGGTACAGCTACATTAATAAATATTACAAACATTGGATCATCATCTGTATTATATCATATCATATATTATCTATCGATATTTGGTTGTGTCATCTGTGTATTCAAGTGGGCCAAAAATTGTGTGGTGGGTCTTCTCATTGGGAAACGGCTTGGCTGAGGAAGAAGCAGGTGTATGTGCTGGATCCACGGTAAGGATGGTTCCACGCTGGCCCCTGCGCCTTCAGGCAGCTCACAGCTCCCCAAACATTGCTGCCTCCGGGCCTCACAGCCTCTTGGGAGGTAGGGTCTGTGGTTGTCCGGGATGCCCACCCGAGGACCCCGTGCTTCCCCGTGTCGGAGACGTGGGTGCGGGAAGAGAAGTGACGAGACTGCTTTTCCCATCTTCCTCAGGCAGCGCTGGTTGGAGGGACCACCATGGTCATGGGCCACGTCCTGCCTGACAAGGAGACCTCCCTCGTGGAAGCCTACGAGAAGTGCCGGGGGCTGGCCGACCCCAAGGTCTGCTGTGACTACGCCCTCCACGTGGGGATCACCTGGTGGGCACCCAAGGTAACAGTGGCCTCCCCAAAGGAAGAGGAAATGCCCTTTTAGGCAGAGGGGCCACTTGGTGGGGGGCGGCTGGGGTGTGGAACTCGCCCGCAGGTGTGGGACACCCCTCCCACCACCATCGTTACTCCCCCAAATACCAAAAGCTTCCTCCGTCGCCCCTCCCAGCGTTGGCCTGGAATAGCGGGCACAGTCAGCGCTCAGCAACTCTGAGGTCAGAGCAGCCATCCCAGAGGTCGTGGGGACTTCCCTGCATCTAGAATTTTAAACTGGTTTTTCTTATAATCAAATGTGATTTCCAACTATAGATTTTAAAATTAGAAAAGAAAGAAAGCTCATAATCTGGTCACCCCAGCACAATCACTATTTGTTGTTTAGCTTCTTTCCTTCCAGTCTTTTTTTCATACACGCTTTTTACCTGGTAACTCTTTTGCTTAAGCGTGAGCATTTTCAGTTTGCCTGCACGATCTTCATGACCATCGATGTAGGTGACCATCGATTATTTATTTATTCTGTCAAATAAATAAAACTCAACTTACTTTCCTCTCATCAGACCCGTGTTCCCTTTTTTCCTAATATAAATAATGTTGGGGTGAATCTTCTTATTCACATAGCTTTGTACCTAAATTAGATTTACCTTAGGGTCTCTGGATTTTTAGCATTACTGTGCCTTCTTTTAACACCTTTTTTGGGTTAAGGGGACTAGGCCAGGGGAGTAAAAGGTATTAGTGTGTTTACCAGTAAGGCTGATTTGAAGTCAGAAACAGAACAGCCCATGTGCTAGGAGAAACATGCCTAGGAGGTAACAGTATAGTCCCTATATTTGTGTCATGCTTGACAATATTCAAAGCACATCTTCATCCATCTGCTCGTGGGACCTCACAGCAGCCTGGGAGGTGGGAGGAAAGGGAGATACTGCGAGGTTGCGGGTGGTGACTCCACTGACCTGGGCCAGCACCGGCCAGGCAGCCTCTTGAGCATCTGTCCTCACGTGGCATTGCCTTTGCATGTTGCTCTCCAGGTGAAAGCAGAAATGGAGACACTGGTGAGAGAGAAGGGCGTCAACTCGTTCCAGATGTTCATGACCTACAAGGACTTGTACATGCTGCGGGACAGTGAGCTGTACCAAGTGCTGCACGCTTGCAGAGACATCGGGGCGATCGCCCGCGTCCATGCTGAAAACGGGGAGCTCGTGGCCGAGGCAAGGCGGTAGAGCCTGGCGGGGGCGGGGCCGGGGCGCCAGTCCTCAGGTGGATTCCTCAGGTGGATTCCTGACCACCCACCTCTGTCCCACAAGTTTCAGATGAAACAAGGTGTAGAAGAAAGGGTGAGATGGTAACACCCCCGATGACAAATCTTGGTCAGAAAATTCAAACTTTCCTACCGTCGGTGAAAAACAAATCTCTCTTTATCGTCCAGAAGGGTTTCTGAGTCTTAAATGATGTCTTCATTCTAACACTATATTAAAATTCCAGTGTAGCAAAGGAATCTGGAGCAGCGCTAAGAAATATTTTGATGAGATTTCCAGCAGGGAAATGCTGATGTTCAGATCAATAGTGCTTGTATCTGGTGTCCAGGCTTGCCCTCTAGTATTTTTAAGAGGAAAAGACATTTTCAATTATTACAAAGTGAGACAGCGGAGAGCCCTCCTGGAAGGGAGCCCTACTCTGCGCTCTGCAGAAGATGGGTTTACAGGAGTGAGAAGGGAGCAGGCCTATCAGAGTGGCGTGTCTGGCATCGTTTACTGCCCCTTGGGCCCAGTGTTGTTTGGTGTCTCCGTGATTCTCTCAGTGTTCTTTCTTTTGCTCCTTTTCAGGGTGCTAAGGAAGCGCTAGATTTGGGTATCACGGGCCCGGAAGGAATTGAGATCAGCCGTCCAGAAGAGGTGAGGAAGACTCCTGCGTGCCCTTGGTCCGCTTCTGCCCCGAGATTCGCAGGCACCAGTAAATGTGAGCTGTGTGGTAGCACTTTCTCCGTGGGCGAAGGTCCACGGGGCAGCTACACACACACACACACACACACACACACACACACACACACACACCCCCCGGCTGAGGCCGGCTTGGCTTCAATTGATTCTGATTTCAAGGATCCGAGGGAGACAATGTGAGCACCGGGGGTTGCTTGACTCAAAATTGAATCGGGAGAGAAAAGACAGACGGAAAGGTGTGCTTCTTCAGATGTTAGAAGAAATTTCAGGCTAGACGGCGCTGACTCAGCATTTGGGAATGGGATCCCCTTGAGTCTGTGAGGAAAACGTTGGACCCTTCCCACCAAAACGAGAGGCCCATGCTTTTTCCCCCTTGTCACCTCACTGCTCGCTGAGATGCTAATTCAGAGCCCTGCTCTTCTGCCCTCTGGTCTTGCCCTTGTACAGTTTTGCAGGACGTCAATTCAAATCCCCCAGGGTCCCCGGGTAAAGAATTCTGCTCCAGAGGGACCACATTAGACAGATAACGCCTTCTTGCCCTATGACCCTGTTCAGACAACCCTGACCCTTTTGTGAGGGGAAAGCTGTTTTCCATTTCTTCAAAGCCTTAAGTGCGGAGTGGCGGTTGGATGTCCATGAGGGATCGATGAGGAGGCCTTGAGGGAGGAGGCGCTGGAGGCAGGGCGTGAGAGTCCTTCCATCAGACAGGAACAAAGTCGGCCCTCGTGGGTCAGCTTGGGGGAGGGGTCCCACCTTACTCCTCCCCGGGGGCTGTCCCTGTCTGTCCGAGTCCTTGAACATAGCTCCTGTTTTGACACCTAAGAATCGGTCAAGAAAGATGCACCAGATTCAGCCAAGTGAGCACTGTGCCTGTGAGAACCGGGGCGGGTGGGGAGCACAGGAGTGGACGTGGTTGAGTTACACGAGGGGAAGGGCAAAGCTTTGACTGCGGTCATAGCAATAGCAAAAATTATCATCGTCCTCGTCTGTTGGCCAAAAGGGAGGGTCCTGGGTCTACACCAAGGGCGATTTTTCTCCCAGCAGACACTTGGCAATGTCTAGAGGCTTTTTTTTAAAAAAAGAGTTGGTTTTTTTAATGTTTTTATTGATTTTTAGAGAGAGAGGAAGGGAGAAGGATAGAGAGATAGAAACATCGATGTGAAAGGAACATCATCGATCAGCTGCCTCCTGCACGAACCCTTACTGGGGATCGAGCCCACAACCCAGGCATGTGCCCTGACTGAGAATTGAACCTGCAACCTCTTGGTTTCTGGGTCCACACTCAACTGCTGAGCCACACCGGCCAGGCTAGAGATGCTACCGGCATCTAGTAGGTAGAGGCAAGGGATGCCGCTAAAGATCCTACTGACCCCAGACACCTCCTCACCACAAAGACTTCTCCAGCCCAAAATGTCAATAGTACTGACGTTCAGAAACCCTGATCTAGGCTAATTTCCAGCGTGAAATCGATCCGTGTCGCTCCTTTGCTGCTGTGGAGAGAATACACCAGGAAACAGGGAGAGATGCAACTCCGGGCTTTCGTTCGCTTTTGTTTCATTGCCTTTTCATTAAGGCCTGAGTAGCACCCAGCAAGGATGCGCCTACCGAGTCCTAGGATTCTCTCAGGGTGAGCAGAGGTGGTTGGAGCCGGTGCCCCTGCCCAGGGCTTGCCCCAGGCCAGCCTGTGGGTGCAGTTGCCCCCCTGCCTCTGTGTCAGACACTCCAGCGCCCTTGCTAGGAGGTGGGCTTGCTTGGGAGAGATGGTGAAGCTTGTTTCCTTCCTGCCCTTTGTTTCTAACAGCTGGAAGCTGAAGCCACTCACCGAGTCATCACCATTGCAAACAGGGTAAGTAGACCCACACCCCCTGCACCCCCTGCACCCGTCCCAAGTCCATTCTCGACTCTGGGGTCAGAAACCAGCCCGGACAGTGGAATGCTGTTCTGTCCTGGGGGCCAGCATCATGCCTGGCTCACAGGGCCCCAACACTGAATGGACATGGTTATTCCTACAGACCCTTGTTTTAAGTTATAAGTAGCCTTTTGCCGGTTGGTAGAAAATGTGAGGTTCAGCTCTTGAATCTTGCCCCATGTCCCCCTGTTGGGCTCTGGCTCAGGGTGCTGCCTGCCCCTCTCTGCTTCATGCATTTCCCCTGCAGCTTGCATCCTGGCTGCCAGGCCTGCATTCCCAGCGTCAGACCAGCACCCGAGGGTGGGGCCGAGCGATGCAGGGGGAGGGGCCAGGGCCAGGGTTTGATTTGGCCGGGGTGATGGGCGGGGGTGGGGGGTGCTGCTGGTGCTTGTTAGGTTTGTAGGGTTGATGCTGTCCTTCCACCGCGTTTCCATGTTTAGACTCACTGTCCGATCTACCTGGTCAACGTGTCCAGCATCTCGGCCGGTGATGTAATCGCAGCTGCTAAGATGCAAGGTGAGTCCTTGAGCTGGATGGACAGAGCACGTGTGGTAGGATTGGCGCCACAGGGGGCCCGCCAGGTCCATTCACTCCACAGCCCCAGCTCCCGAGGCCCGGCCTGCGCCTGCCCTTCCTCTTCTCCACCCGTCTTCCCCAGACGCACCCGCGCTAGCCTCGCTCAGTCCATTAGAATCGCAGTTCCTCTGCACATCTGTATGTGTAACAGCTCTACAGAGGTATCTGTCACCTCTCTGGGTCGGGCAACATTTTCAAGTTTTCAGTTGACTCATTAATTGGCATCTTTTTGACTTCTTGGATTTTATTAGTTGCCTTGGTAACCAACATGAAATCCTGGACCAGTTCCAATGGGCATTTCAGGGGATGCCTGGGATGTCCTTAGAGAAGTAACAGTGTGTGGGCCCAACTTCCCCTGTGGCCACCTGGAACCTGTGAATGAGCCCTGGGCACCTGTTGTGACTCCTGTTGCTGAGCAACTGGCAACACCTAAAGACTCTGTACTTGCTTATAGTGCCCGCCAGGCTCGGGGTGCCAGCGAGGTCCTGGAAACGGGGTATAAATCAGGAGCAAGGGCAAAAAAGTCTGGACTGCCCCCTAGTGTGGCATTCACAGCCCTTCATCCTCCCGTCAGCACCCTGTAGCACCCATGCTCCAGCCAACTTGTGCTCCTTGATGCGCCATCAGTGCTGCCCCCCCCGCCCGGTGACTTTGCCCTTCTGTTCCCCTTGCCCGCAGCCAGTTTGCAAGGGGAACAGCCAGCGTGGGGATCGGGAGCACTCTGGCCTTGAACCCAGCTGTGCTCTCAAATATCGAGTGAGCTTAGGCAAGTCCCTTCCTCTCTGACTTCACCTTCATCACCTGTCAAATGAGAGGCCCAGACGAATGATCGCTCAGGTTCCCTGGCTTCCTGGTTATGGCTTGACCCTTCTCCTTCTTCCAGGGAGGGTGGTGCTGGCCGAGACCACCACTGCGCATGCCACGCTGACAGGCCTGCACTACTACCACCAGGACTGGTCCCATGCTGCCGCCTACGTCACAGTGCCTCCCCTGAGGCTAGATACCAACACCTCCACCTACCTCATGAGCCTGCTGGCCAAGTAAGACCTGTTAGCCGGACCCTCGCAGCCCCATCTCAGGTCATTGACTCGGTGCCATTCCAGGAATCTGTAGGTCCTTGAGGTGATGGCGCGGTGGCCCCAGGTCTGACCTAGTTTGATTTCCTTGTGCTCAAAGGATGGTTTTGCTTTTGTGACCTTCTCCAGAGCTAAGTCGTCCATCTCCCTGTGGATCTGGCCGAGGGTATCAGGCATTTGGCAAGAGCTGTGACTGATGAGGTCCCAGGCCCCAGCGGAGAAAACCCTCTATGCATCCGGCCCGGAACGGCTGAGAGCCTTAAGCATATGCCTCCTCACAGGGAAATAACTTTTCTCTGCCCCCAGAATCCCCTTCTTAAGCGGGCATCTTAGAGGATCCACGTGCACAAAGCTGTGGTGTCTCCCACAAGTAAAATGAGGCTCTCGGGTCCCCAGTGTGTGGTCCCGGCAGGTGTCCCCTCTCCCACGTGACCCCCATGCTCCATTCAGGCCTCTCCCTGCCCACCTAGGATGTTTCCCCTGAGGTCGCCCTGGCCTGGGTGACACAGGCATTCTCTCTCCTCCGCCCTCACCATCTCTGAGGCCTGCAGAGACCTCTGAACAAGGGCCAGCTCTCTGCCTCCCTCAGGATGGCAGCTTGCCACCATATGTACTCTCTCGCTGTCGTCTCTGCCCCGAGTTCTCAGCTGGCTCAGGAGGAGATGGCCATGGATGGCAGTGACAGTGAACCAGTTGACTTGCCTGCCATTGCTGGCTTATTAAGACAAACTGATCTTCTGTCTTGTCCCTCCTTTCCCCTCTGAGCCATCAGAGCCCCCACATCCAGGGAAGGCTATGGCTCGAGTTCTTTGTGAGGCTGGATGTTGAACTTGTGTGCTGTTCCAAGCACATGCTTGTGGCCAGCAGGGACTGGTGGGGGTTGAGGAAGGAGATGAGAGGGGGTTTGCCTATGGTGCCACGGTAGTAAAACTGCCTCCACCCTCTACTTCAGCTAAACGCTTATGTGTAATTTTTCTCTTCCCACTATCTTAACTCTTAAAAGTCAGCACCCCAGAGACGCTCGATGTCTCCTGTGACCGTGATGGTCTGCCACACTCAGCACCTATTCCCATTCTGCAGATGAGTAAACTGAGGTTCTCACAGTTTCAGTAACTCGTCAGAGGTCAGACAGCTACTGAGTAGCAGAGCTGAGACTGAAAGCAGCTTTGCCTGGTTCTTAAGCAACACTTTTCCCTGCACCTGCCACCACCCTCTGGGACCCTGGCCTCCTTCCCTTTATTGGTCACGTCTTTCTCTCTGCCCAGTGATACTCTGAACATTGTGGCATCAGACCACCGGCCTTTCACCACAAAGCAGAAGGCTATGGGCAAGGAGGACTTCACCAAGATCCCGCATGGAGTGAGCGGCGTGCAGGACCGCATGAGCGTCATCTGGGAGAGAGGCGTGGTAGGTTCTTGGGGGGCCCTTCCCCACTCTGGTCTCAGTAGGAGTTTCACCCTGAGGAGGGCCGGATCAACCAAGGCTCCTGTTCCACTCAAAAACAAACCAAACAGATGTGTGTGTTTTTTTCCTGATCAGAAAGGTAGTAGCCTAGTATAGAAATTTGAAAAATACAGAAGAGTATTAGAAAAAAATTTCTCCCATAATTCTACACCGAGAAATTAAACTTAATATTTTAGCATGTTTCCTCCTAGTTCTATGGTATGCTATATATTATTTTAATAACTGGATTCATTCCTTGTTTTTCATAGAACATATCTTGAGTGTCTTCCTCTATCAGTAAAAGTTCTTTAAAAACATCTTTTTTCATGGCTAAATGTTTTCTCCAGTGGAAGTACCATACTTCAGCTCACCCTTTCTTGATGTTTGAAACTTCCGGCTGTTTCAGGTTCTTGCACTGAAAAATGGGGCTGCAGAGAACCCCTTGTTCATGAGTGTGTGTCCGCATTGCTAGTGATCCCCTAGAAGAGGATTTCTGGGCCAAGGATGTGAGCATGTTAAGGCTCTTGGTATATTTTGTTCAGTTACTTTTCCATAAAGAGAGGGACTGGGACTTGTTAGAAGACCACCTAACAGATCTGCCCGTGAAGAATGTGTGTTATTGGCCTTGCCCTATCACAGACTAGAATCAGTGATGGCGAACCTTTTGAGCTCGGCGTGTCAGCATTTTGAAAAACCCTAACTTAACTCTGGTGCCGTGTCACATATAGAAATTTTTTGATATTTGCAATCATAGTAAAACAAAGATTTATATCTTTGATATTTATTTTATATATTTAAATGCAATTTGACAAAGAAAAATCAACCAAAAAAATGAGTTCGCGTGTCACCTCTGACACGCGTGTCATAGGCTCGCCATCACGGGACTAGATGCAGGAGAGTCTGAGCCCCAGGAGGTCTGGGGTCCTCAAGACTAAGCGCCAGCTCAGGGAGGACCCAGGCAGTGGCTCGGGAATCTTCTTTGAAGAGAGTCCGCGGTGCTGTCCTGGGTGGGTAGGTGGGGTAAGAAGATGCTTTTCCGGAGCCCAGAACACATGACCCTCTGTGGATGAGGGAGGCTCCTGACTCGTCCCTGGTGGGCGCCCGAGCAGAGCTGGGTTTACAATCAGGGGGTAGATTTCCACCAGGGACGCAGCCGCTTGGAACAAGGGCCTGCTCACTGATGCCGGATGAAGGAGAGAGAAGTGAGCGAGTGCCTGGAACCCAGCCGAGCCGGTTGGTCGCCTGCAATGGTGCCCGTGGTGTTGTCCGCCTCAGCACCATTGTTCTGACCGACGCGAAGGCCACAGGCCAGAGCCAGGGGTGCCTGGGTGGGAGGCGCACCCAGGCCGGGTCCACTTGACATTCTACAACGTTCCAGGTCGGAGGAAAAATGGATGAGAACCGCTTTGTGGCCGTCACCAGCTCCAACGCGGCGAAGATCCTCAACCTGTATCCCCGCAAGGGCCGCATCATCCCAGGAGCCGACGCCGACGTGGTGGTGTGGGACCCGGAGGCCACAAAGTAAACCTGCTGCCGGTCTCCCGGGCGGGGGGCGGGGGGGGGCCTGGGGGTCTGGGGGCTTAAGGAGCTTGTGTTACAGAATTCCAAAAGCAGAGCCTCTCTGCACTCCTAGCACAGAGGAGTGTGACCTGAGGCATGTTCAACGTAATGACTGTTTGAGGGCCTCCCGTGGTCCGGCCCCGGGAGCACAGCAGTGACCAGCTCCGCCTGCACAGCGCTGGACAGTGTTTCCAAGCGGCTGCCCATCCATTATCTCATTTGATTTGACTCACAGCCCCGAGAAGCACTCACGCCTGGGGTTCTTATTTCCTTCCCATTGACCAGAGTGTAGAGGGAGCCCCACACCCTGTAGCTAGTACGTGGCTGACCGGACAGACGGCCTCGCCCTCCGTCCCAGGCTCCTCCATCCTCTGCGCCTCTCGCTGCGGGCGGTTCCTTGAGCGCACGGCACTGGCACCCGTGGCGTTAGTGAGCGCACTTTGAGTGAGTGAATGAAGTGTGCCAGGAGTGACCAGCAGGAGTAGGGCATCATTTTCACCTGAAGATTTGGGCAGATGGGAATCATGTTTTTAATATTACAATTCATTCAGTCATCAAATACAGGGGTGGCAAAAGTAGGTTAATAATAGTAAGTAATGCAATAATAAATAAATTAATAATAATAGAACTCTGTGTTCTATTATTGCCTACACTTGACCACCCCTGAATTTATTAAATGCTGTTGTTTGGCGGGCACTTTTCTAGGTGCACAGCCAGCAGTGGGCAGGGTAGACAGAAATGTGCGGGAAGTTGAAAATGAAAGAAAGCCCACACAGAGTCCCGACACTGTGCCCTCCGTCGGGGCCTCGAGAAGCCCTGTTCTGCATCCTGGCACCAGGGGCTGGTCCCTGTCCCTATGATGGGTCGGCTGTTGGTGGAAAGATACCTAGTGTTTAACCCCGTGTACGAGTGTGCGAGGGCTGCTTTAAAACATACCGCAGCTGGGGGCTCACACAGCAGAAATCTGTTTCCTCACAGTTCTGGGGGCTAGAAGGCAGACCGAGGTGTCGGCAGGGTGGATGCATCCTGCGGCCTCTCTCCTTGGCTTGCAGATGGCCGTCTTCTCCCTCCTCACGTGGGGTTTCCTCTGTGTGTCCTCCTGGTGTCTCAATTTTCTTTTCGTATAAGGACACCAGTCATGTTGGACTAGGGCCTACCCATATGACCTCATTTTAATTAGATGTTTAAAGGCCAAATACAGTTACATTCTGAGGTACTGGGTGTTAGGACTTCAACATATAAATTCGGGGAACACAATTCAGCCCATAACCACCAGCCTTTGGGGAAATCTTCCCATCACACTGAGCATCACCCCTTCTCTCTGACCATCACCCCTTCCCTCTGAGCATCACCCCTTCCCTCTGAGCATCACCCCTTCCCTCTGAATATCACCCCTTCCCTCTGACCATCACCCCTTCCCTCTGACCATCACCCCTTCCCTCTGAGCATCACCCCTTCCCTCTGAACATCACCCCTTCCCTCTGAATTCACCCCTTCCCTCTGAGCATCACCCCTTCCCTCTGAGCATCACCCCTTCCCTCTGAATATCACCCCTTCCCTCTGACCATCACCCCTTCCCTCTGACCATCACCCCTTCCCTCTGAGCACCATCCCTTCCCACTGAACATCACCCCTTCCCTCTGAATATCACCCCTTCCCTCTGACCATCACCCCTTCCCTCTGACCATTACCCCTTCCCTCTGAGCATCACCCCTTCCCTCTGAGCATCTTCCCTTCCCTCTGACCATCACCCCTTCCCTCTGACCATCACCCCTTCCCTCTGAGCACCACCCCTTCCCTCTGACCATTACCCCTTCCCTCTGACCATCACCCCTTCCCTCTGACGATCACCCCTTCCCTCTGAGCATCACCCCTTCCCTCTGAGCATCTTCCCTTCCCTCTGACCATCACCCCTTCCCTCTGACCATCACCCCTTCCCTCTGAGCACCTTCCATTCCCGTTGAGCTGTGGCATCTTTGCCTCTCCTCAGAGCTCCCTCTTCCACCACTTCTTCCCCACCAGGACCATCTCGGCCAGCACCCAGGTGCAGGGAGGAGACTTCAACCTGTACGAGAACATGCGCTGCCATGGCGTGCCACTGGTCACCATCAGCCGGGGGCGGGTCGTGTATGAGAACGGTGTCTTCATGTGCGCTGAGGGCACTGGCAAGTTCTGTCCCCTGAGGTCCTTCCCAGACACTGTCTACAAGAAGCTGGTCCAGAGAGAAAAGGTAAGATGCGGGATGGGGAAGAAGATGTGTGGGAAGAGGTTGAAGGCCCGTTAGGGGCATCTCATATGATGGTTTTAAATCTCAAAGGTGTTCTCACTCTATTTTCCCACCGAGTCCTATCGCCGGGAGTGGTCACTTTGGGAACAAGAACCGTAGGGAAGAAGCGCCTGTAGCGGAGTAGAATGTATTGGAAGGGCCCCCCATGGCCCTGGAGCTGAGGGAACACTATGAGCTGCTCGCGGCTGAGCCAACCGCTAGTCCTGGGAGGGTTCTTGCTGTCCTTCAGGGAAGGTTCCCTGTCTTGGCCTGGAGCTGCTCTTTCTTTTCTTTTCTTTCTTTTTTTAAAATATACTTATATTGATTTTAGAGAGGAAAGGAGAGGGAGAGATAGGAAACATCAATGATGAGAGAGAATCATTGATCCGTTGTCTCCTGCATGCCCCCTACTGGGGATCGAGCTGGCAACCCAGGCATGTGCTCTTGACCGGAATCGAACCCAGGACCCTTCAGTCCGCAGGCCAACGCTCTATCCACTGAGCCAAACCAGCTAAGGCCTGGAGCCTCTCTTTCTCAGACACCTCCGCTTCCCTTGTGATTGCAGTAGGCTGGGTGGGCTTTGCTGGGTCTGGGCCCCCCAACACTTAAGTGGTCGGGCCAGGTCTGGAGAAGTTCCTGGCCTCTTGGTAACTCGGCAAGTGAGGGGAATGCCATTGCTCCAGGGGAGGGGTGCTCTACAAGGTTAATTATCTCAAGTTTACCTGCTTCCTGGGAAAAGATCCCACCAATATTGAGGGCGAGCCAGTGGGCATCTCCTCTACACACACACACACACACGCATGTACACACACATGTGCATGGTGCACACACATGCACTATTTAGAAGGCACAAGAAAATAATTCTCCACCCCTTGTGCTCAAGGCAACGCAAGCCTTTGTGGCAGTCGTTTGGTTCCTAAGCAGAACGGCAGCATCTGGAGGCACGGCCACCATCGAGGAGGCTCTGGTGGTGGTGTCTGGGCTCTGATGGTGTCTTTTCCCTTCTCCTCCTCCTCCATTCACTAGACCTTGAAGGTTAAGGGAGTGGACCGCACTCCCTACCTGGGGGATGTAGCTGTCGTTGTGCATCCTGGGAAAAAAGAGATGGGAACGCCGCTCGCAGACACTCCTACCCGGCCCGTTACCCGACACGGGGGCATGAGGGACCTTCACGAATCCAGCTTCAGCCTCTCTGGTAAGAGCAAGGGCCACTGGGACTGGCACCTGCGTCTCCACCGCAGTGGGTGGTGGAAGGAGGCCGAGGGGCAGGTGGGATGTGTGCTGCTTTCCCCTCATCTTCCCTCCCTCCCCATGGCATGTCCAGTGATGAGCGCTGGGTCCACTGCCGCGTAAGTGGCAACCGTCAAAGGAGAGCAAGCAGAGGCGCGCGGTGCTGGTCCTGCAGGCAGCTTTGCCGACAGCACAGGGAAGAACCTTCCTGAACAGCCTTCAGGACTAGCCCCGTGCAGACCTAGCATCCGCTCTGCAGGTGCTGTGCTGGGCCCGGAACAGCGAGAGGAGCAAGATCCCTCCTCACAGAGCGTGGCTTTTGCTGGGTGGCGGGGGGGGGGGGATGAGACCTGTACACAGACCCCCCCTAATCTGAGAGGCAGAGGGCTAAACCAGAGGGACCTCTGTGCTCAGCTGTGTGCTGGAGGCAGCTCCAGACAGAAGTCACATGGTTCCTGTTTGAGGACTGGTAGCCTATGGGGAAGTGTCCTCTCCACCACTCCCCTTCCTCTCATTACCAAGGTAACTGCTCCCTAAGCCTGAGGGCCACTGCCACTCCCACCAGGGACAGGACACGTGTGCAAAGAGTCAGAAAGGGATCCGTGGGATGGAGTGTCCGTGGGCACCCAACCTTGCCAATCCAGGGGTGTGGATTCCCATGGCTGCCTGGGCATGGCCCCCAGAGCCATGGGCCCCACTGGCCTTTGGCGCCATCTGCTCCCACCCACACCTTGGGGCAGAGCCAACACTGGGCAGAACCCTCAGACTCAGCCAACACTGAGCAGCCTTCCACCTTCCCTCTGCCCCCAACCGAATCTGTTCTCATCAGACAGCCGAAGACTGTCCCACTGCCCCCTGAGGCACCGGGCCTCCTGTTCTAAGTCTTGGTATTTCAAAATGGGGAGGCCTTCAGGGTGTGGTTCTTTGTTTTTCCCTTTTTTCTCTCTCGCTCGTTAACCGGCCAATCCATAGTCCGAGCTCCCCGCAAGAGACCATATGTCCAGGCTTGGGAGCAGTGAAGGTGGCATAGCAGGGCAGTTAATCGTGGAGATTCTGAATGAGGAAGACCTGGTTCGAACCCAGGCTCTGCCACTTACACCCTGTGTAACAGAGAGCAAGTGACTGACTTCCCTGAGCCCGTGTCCATGTCTGTAAGATGGGATGGAGTTGTGAGGGTTCAGGTAGATCGTGCGCACGGAGGGCCGAACAGCTCCATCAGGAGAGGCGGCCGTGCTTTTATGGACCCGGACAAGAGCAGCCCAGCTCACCCTCTGCTTCCTTCCCTGCAGGTTCTCAGATCGATGACCATGTTCCAAAGCGAGCTTCTGCTCGGATCCTCGCTCCCCCCGGAGGCAGGTCCAGTGGCATTTGGTAAAGGCACCGCCCAGCCCCCCCACGTGAGGATGCACCGCTGCCACCAGCCCGCACACCCTCCCGCACAGCTGCAAGGGCAGGAGAGGCTGGGCGGGGCAGCTCACCACCTGAGGGGCCGCCGGACCCGGAGCCCTCCCCATGTCTGACACGTGACTCACTGTGCTTCGAGCCGACCCAGCAGGCCCTTTGAGATGTGTCCCTCCTGCTGCCGTCCTTTCCTGCCCTGGCCTGTGGGGCCCAGGAAGCCCACACTATGCACAGAGCCCACCGCATAGCCTGGCCAGCCCCTCCCCTCCCACCCCCGCGTGCTGGCTTCAGGAAAGCCCAGGCTCTGGTGCCCTGCCCCTGGCTGACCCGCCAGTCGTCCAGAGCACTTTAGCAGATGTGTTTAAAGGGACTCCCTCCCCCATCCCCTTAGGCCCCGTGGTCACCTTTCTCACGTTAGACAGGTGTTAGCTGCCCAGCTGTGCACAGAATGTCCCGTTCCTCCTGACTCCGCTCCGGCCCTGTGTGGATGCAGTTGGGACACCCTGGGTGTGGGTGTTGTTGGGACACTCTGTACCCTTAACCAGCTTCCTCTCCCCACCCCGCCCTCTGGGAGTCATGCCCAGAAGGGCTAGCTGGGCGGGGCGCAAGCCTGGTGCCAGGCGCGTGTACATGATTTCGTTTTGCACGTTTGGTTTGCGCAGTGGTTTGGTTTGACTTGTTCGTGCATCCTGTGAAAAATAACGGTGCTTTGTGTCATAGCATAGCATAGAAACAGGGGTAGATGTGGACCTTAGGAGATGCTGCACTCCACACCAACCAGACAGCCCAGGGCATGGGGGCGGGGGAGGGTGCTAGACTCACAGGCCCTCTTCCCCATGGAGTCCTCCAGGCTGCACAGGCCCCATCCCAGGCCCTGTTCCCATCGCCTCCCCGCCTGGTCTAGTTCCCTACATTCTGAGAGGATGTTCAGGATGCTGACCCTGGAGACCTTTGGGGAACAAGAAGGCCTTTCCCGTCTCTCAAACACCCAGCTTCCTGTAAACCGCCCTGCTGTACGAGGCCTGGCTGGCTCCTCCTGTGTGATTGGCAAGAGGCCTGATGTCTGCTAAGAGGGGGGGAGCAGGACTAGGGCGTGGCTAGCTAGGTGCAGGGAAGGAGGCCAGGCCAGCAGGACCTGACTGTAGAGCCCGCATTGCTGTGCTTAGTCCCCTGTGGACAGCACCGTGCCCTCACCTGCTGTGGCCTCCATCATCTCCCACATCCAGTGGGGCCCTCCCTGCCTCCAAAGCTCCAGGAGATTTCCATGGAAACCCCTGAGGCTGGTGATCTCCCAGCTGCCTGCCCTTGTGAAGCCTTGTCCTCCCCTCCGGGAAGTGATTTCATGTTGCACATTCAGTTGGAGCGCCCCGGGCTGCGCGAGGCTCCTGGACTCGGGCTAGCAGTCACACCCCGTACATCGTGCTGTTCATGTTTCCAAGCACTTCCATATCCGAGCTCTCAAATGCTTCTCACCACAGGGCATGTAGGACTCCATTTCAAAGATGAGGCCCAGAAAGTTGAGGCCTTCTGACCCCGGACGTGTCCATGACTGCCCTTAAGGGCTTGGCTGCCTCCCCCAGCTGTGGAAAGGAAGAGTGGGGTGAGGTTCCTTGTAGATCCCACGGAGTCTAACCCGTCAGAAGACTCGCTGGTAGGCATTTTGCTTTGTTTTGCACAGGTAGGTAGGTTTTTGTCCTAAACAAACTGATGCATCTTCCCCGGATGAGCCAGGACTCCTTACAGGTCGGGGTTTGGCCACGTGGTTTGAGCTGTCTCCACATCTACATTTGTCCCTTCGTGCTCATCTTCCTCACTCAGGGGCTGATAGGACAGAGACCGTAACCCAGGGAACAGAGGCAGCAAAGGCACTGGTGGAGGGAGGCAGCCATGGGCACAGGAGTAGGGAGGGCTCTGGGCCTGGGGGGCCATGGCACTGACCCCTTGGTACAGTGCGCATCGTCTTTATCTCTTCAGCCCTTGCTGGGTCACGGGCCTCGGGCAGATGCCAAAGAGCCCAGCAGGGGCGGCGGCCCATGGGCAGAGGATCCCTGCTCCGGCTAGGAAAGCTTTACCTTCTCTGAGTGCCTCCGCCTGAGCGGTGCATGGCCCGGGGCCCTGGGAGGCCACGTCTTCACGTGGTCCACCATAGGCCTTCTGCTTCGTCCACCCTGATCCTTACAGAGACCCCACCCTTGCCCAGGAGCTTCTAGATGGAAATCAGAAGGAGGTTCAAGGAACCAGATCAATGGTCAGCCCCCACCGCCCGCTCCTTGCCCCTGAGCAGGGCTCCAGCCGGCTCCATCACCAACCCCACTGGCTCCTGGTTGCACTGAATGCAGCTCTCAAACTGGTCTTGTACTTGCTGAATAAATACTGTTGTTCTTGCCTTAGCTGCTCTCTAGGTTTGTGGGGTTAAGTTGCAGAAAATTGTGCTACTGTGTGTGCGTGTGTGTGCGTGTGTAGTGCTAGGAGTCCACAGTAGGTCTCTGTCAAGCCAATGCCGTCATGAGGGCTTTTCCAATACCGACCCAGAAACCACAGAACCACACAGAAACCCAAATCCCCTCCAGCTGCCCAGGCGGCAGGCACAGCCCGGGGTTGGGATGGAGCCTCCGGCACCCCAGCACCCGGGTGACTGACTCCCCCATTCCTCTGTAAAAGTCATGGTGCTAAGATTGTGTCAACCCCAAGACAACACATGGTCCTGTGCTTCGACCACCCATTGGAGGCAGAAACAAGACAGCCCGACACATTGTGTTCTGGTGCAGGTTTGTATTAAACTGTAGCTACTTCTCACGTGGTCTCGGTTGTGTTTCTTCAGAGGAGAAGGGCCTTGGCAGGGGACCGCTCCTGCAGTGGCCGAGGCAAAGCTCCCGGGGCTGAGGAGGCGTTGGCTTTGCACTCGTGCTGGCAGGTGGCAGCTTCCTGGGGGGCCTGAGCAGAGTCTGCAGATGCAGAAAAGTTGAGATGGGAGCCGCAGTGACCCCGCAGCTGTCCGTTCTGACTCCTGGTGGGAACAAGACCAAGGTCCATGGCACCAGATTTCCCAGGACAAGGTTGCTGAGTTCTCTGAAACTAGGACAATCAGGGGGAAGCATCTATACTAATAATAGCCTAGGTGGTCGTCACGTCATCACAATCCCACAATCCATCACCAAGAGGCTGCGGGTGCACACGGGTGGGTGGGGACTTGATGCTGCGTGCACGTGCACAGCGCAGAGGCAGGGCCGGGCAGCTGCTCCATGTGCCCCGGCTCCGGCCTACCTCTTTGGGGCAATCCATTGAGGAGCCCTGGATGGGTGGGTGGGGCCTACCTCTTTGGGGCAATCGATTTGCGAGGTTCCCACACTGTGAGAGGGCACAGGCCAGGCTGGGGACACCCTCCCCCGAGTGCACAGATTTTGTGCACCAGGCCTCTAGTTAGATATAAAAGAGGGGGACGGGCTTTCCTACCTCCCCTTCGTCACCTGTTCTCTTGGCTACCATTTTGGAAACCCTCTTCACGCAGTGGAACCCTTAGCTGATGGGACTATGGCCCAATCACACGGCAAAAGGTTGCCCTGAGGCCAGTATGAGGACCTTCAGAACCTCACCCTTGGATTGGCCCACTGTCCCCGCAAACCCCATCGCCTGCATCAAGACTCCTCTGCCTTCTCTCCGGGTCTCAGCGGAGGAATGATCCGCTCAGTGTCCCACTACAGAGTGCGTGAAATTGTCGCCTCCAGTACTAGGGAGTCACGTGTACCTATTTCTGAGCCCCCAAAGACAAAACCCTAATGAGGGAATTGTAGGTCCTGTGGGGAAATGGTTGGCGGCCGGGGAACTTCCCCGGCGCTCACCAAATCAGCAACCCTCCTGCAAGTAAGTCAGCCTGGGACCAAAAGCAATGCCTGGCGCCCCGCAGCCAGGGCACAGCACTTGGTTATAAGGGAAGGAGCTGTGAGCACAGCTCCCGTGCGGTGTCTGAGCCAGGTGGAGACACCACGACATGGTTTGCAGGATGCTGAGTCCCTGGGATGGTACCGGGCCAACGTGTCTGTGTTACCCTCTTTTCCCATAATGTGGGGGCACACAAGAATTTTATTAACTGCCAAAAATCCATTGTGCTTGGATGAAAAATGACATGACCACACATTTGGCAGGTTTCAGGTGGTTTAAAGAGAAAAATAAAGGTACCCAGGAAGACACTTGTATCCATGTAGTCATGGAGAAATAAAAGACCACAGACAGTGAAATAAGGCTTGGCCAATTATAATAATCTGCATTTGGGAAAATCTGAACATTGGACAATGCAGAACAACTACTGTATCCTTTTATAGTATCTACTTGGGATACTATAAAGGAGGAAAGGCCTTTTAACATGAGGCAAGGGATTAAAAAATCACAAAGATCAATAAAAGCAGCCCAGCCTCAATGGCTCAGTGGTTGAGCGTTGACCTATGAACCAGGAGGTCACGGTTCCATTCCTGGTCAGGCACATGCCTGGGTTGTGGGCTCAATCCCAGTGTGGGGCGTGCAGGAGGCAGCCGATCAATGATTCTCTCTCATCATTGATGTTTCTATCTCTCTCCCTCTCCCTTCCTCTCTGAAATCAATATATATATATTTCCCATTCTGCATGTAAGGAGTTTGGAAGTCTCGAAGTCTAGCCTAACAACAAGCAAAAAACTGAACAGACTGAAAAATCAACAATGATCTTGGACCCATAAGAGAGGAGGGAGGACACAGGGTTAACACTGCCCCCGAGATTAGAGAGAGGCAGATAAAGCTGAGGGGGCACATCTGCTGATTTTAAAAGCTGCTACGAAGCAACAGTAATCAAGACAGTGCTATGTAGGACTGGCTTAAGGGTTGACATTCAGATCAATTGAATAGAATTGAAAATCCATTTTTAAAAAAATGAAGTGTCTATGGTCAACTTAATTTTTACCAAGATGCCAAGATGATTTAATGGGTAAAAAGAATGTTTTCAACAAATGCTGTTTGGACAACTAGATATCTCCATGCAAAAGAATGAAATTGGAACTTTACCTCATGCCATATATAAAAATTAACTCAAAATGGAGCAAAGACTTACCTGTGAGAGCTAACACTATAAAACTCTTAGGAAAAAAACATAGCGGTAAATCTTCATGACCTTGGATTTGGCAATGAATTCATAGATATAACAGAAAAAGCATGTGCAACAACAACAAAGTAGATCAATTTGACTTCATCAAAATTTAAAACATTTTGTGCTTCAAAGGACACTATCGAGAAAGTGAAGTGACAACCCACAAAATGGGGGGAAAATTTTGCAAATTATAGGTCTAATAAGGGATTTGTATCTGGAATATATAAACCACTCTTATGACTCAATAATAAAAAGATAAATAACTCCATTAAAAATGGGCAAAAGATCTGAATAGACTTTTCTCCAACGAAGATATACAAATAGCCAATGAGTCCATGAAAGAAGCTCAACAGCATTCGTCTGTAGGAAGCTACAAATCAGAACCACAATGAGATTTCACTTCGCACCCACAGGATAGTTACAATGGAAAAGACAGATAAGGACGAGTGTTAGCAAGGACGCGGAGAATCGAACCCCCAGGCACTGCCGGTGGGAATGTAAAATGGGGCAGCCACCTGCAAGGCCTGGGACCTGCAAGGAACAGCTGGAGACGCAGAGGATCTTGGGAAAGGGAAGCCCTGAGCAATGACGGCCTTTGGAGAGCGAGTGCCTTCAGGTCCCGGGTGGCCAGAACCGCAGCTGTAAACTGTGTCGTCCCCTGCCTCCTCTTCTACTGTCCCTTCCTTGTTTGGCTTTTCGTTGCTCCCCAGAATCCTGGGTCCCTGAGATGGCCCCTGACCAGAGTACTACCCATAAGAGCCTCCAGGTGGCGCTGTAGGCCCATCAGTGGCTACTTTCTTGGTTTAAAGATGCGAAGCTGATTAAATTAGGTGAACAGGTAAGGCCCAAGAAAGACAGATCTGTCTAGGTTACCATGGCTTCAACCCCAGCCCCCAGAGCAGCTCAGGGTCAGGTCAGCCTGGAGCGTGACTGAGGGGCTGTAGCAGCCTTTTTCCTTCCAGGAGAACCCCTGCGGAAGTTGTCCCTTAGGAGAGGCCAATCTCAGGGGTTAGGAGGTTAAGGTTGTCAAATTTAGCAAATAAAACTACAGGGTGCTCTATTAAACTTGAACTTCAGATAACAAATGATTTTTTTAGTATTTTTAGTGTCACTATGTCTTAAATAGTGTCTATGTCGTACTTATACTAAAAATTATTCGCTGATTATCTGAAATTTAACTCAGCATCTTATATTGATCTGGAAACTCTAGTTTAGTTTACTTGTATGAGTTTTCCACCTTCCATTTAATGTATGCTGCTGGGATATCTGCCAGGCCTGTGTTAGATGGCACAGAAATGAATCAAGTGCAGCTCCTGCATGTACAGATTTGGGGAAAAGAAACACTGACAAGTAATTATTGTACAGAAAGTATAGGAAGCCTGGGGTGATGGGAGAAGTTTAGAGTTTTGTGTTGGCTTTAGGTTCAAACCCTGCTTCTGATGTTCACTTGCTGTGTGATCTTATACAAGTGAGTTAACCTCTCGGGGTATCTGCTTTTTATTGTGAAAATGGACATGAGCCCTGCTGGTGTGGCTTAGCGGTTGAGTATCGACCTATGAACCAGGAGGTCCCAGTTCAATTCCTGGTCAGGGCAGGTGCCCAGGTTCCGGGCTCGATCCCCAATAGGGGCATGCAGGAGGCAGCTAATCAATTAGTCTTCTCATCATTGATGTTTCTCTCTCTCTCTCCCTCTCCCTTCCTCTCTGAAGTCAATAAAAACATTTTTTTAATGGAAATGATACCAACCTCAGGAGATGACCAGGGAGGTTATAGGAAATTATATGCATTTCAAGCCTGGCTGTCAGTAGGAGCCGAATAAATGCTAGTTTCCCCTTTATAAATGAGGAATACTGTGAGAGACAGGCAACTAAAAGTGTCACGGGAAGGTCTGTGCACAGAATATAACACCTCACTTTTAAAATAAAATGTACTAACTGATACTGTTCATTGAATGCCCACAGCATGAGAGTGTTACCCTAAGCACCTGATAAACACGACCCCATTTCATCCTTACATTAACCTCTGAAGTTTTTACTATTATTAAGAAACAGAGTTCAATAGCATGCCACAGCTAGTGGGTGACAAATGTAGGATTTCAACTCAAGTCCCTCACCCATGCTCCTAACCTCTGTCTGATGCTGCCTTTGCATGAATTGGCCTTGATGCTTGCGTTGGTGGCCACTAGGAAGAGAGGCACGATGGGTGCCCCCTGAGCAACAGGAAAACTGATAGGGATGCAAAAGCTGGAAGAGTCCTGGGACCTGAGGCCGCCTCTAACCATCCAAGTTAATCCAAGCCTTTCCCACCCACCTCATTGTCGTGGTGTGTGTTTCCCACAACAAGTAGGGTAATGTCTTGCCATCTAAGCCACTGGTCTAGAGTTGCTGTTCATTCTGGACACAGTAGGTTATAAATTTTCACAGGAGATTTGTCTTAAGACCTTTGCAATTCTAAAGTTGCATATTTGCTCCTATATAATGTAACAGGGTATAACTAAGAAGGGTCCTCTTGACCCGAATGAGAGTTTCTGTTATTACTGATATTTATTGGGTATTTGCTGTGTATCGTGCACTGCTAGGCATTTTTCATATATTATCTCATTTAACCATCACAGCACATGAGAAAAACCAAGGCCCAAGGTCACATAGCCAGGAAGTACTGGACCCAGTGCTAGGGTGGCTGCCGCAGGGCGGAGGGTTGGGTTCACGCTCTAGATAAGGACTCATCTGCTACAAGTTGTGTGATTAAAATTCATTCCTCGGCAAAATTACGTATTGCCTACACGAGTCCTTGAAAACTTTAAAACCATGTCAAGGGTTTCCTCTATGTAGGAATCAGTCCTATTTGAGTGCCCTGTTCCACTTTCAGCTGCTTTCAAATGAATAATGAACACTGTTGGTAGCAATTACCGGCATCACTGCTCCTCCCTGCCTCCACCTCACACCCAGGCAGGACCGCCCTGCCTGTTCCAATCTAAAATCAAACCCCCACCAGCCAGAGTTCACCCACTTTCTTATGCTCCCTCCACCACCTGGCTTCACCAGTGACCCTGGGGAAAGTGCAGAAAGGGCAGATTGTGTTTAACTTGCCTGGCTGTTCTTAGTCCCACGTGAGGTGCTGAGAATACAAAGGTAAATAAGATAGACTCTTTGAGTGTGAGGACCTCTAGTGGAGAGAGATGTGAACAACATGGTGACACAAGACGATGGGAGACCGTGGTAAGGAAAGGAAGATACCTGGTACCAAAGAGAAGGTGTCAACTCTATGAGGGAGGTCCGAGACGATGTCACAGAGGAGATGACACTAAAGCTGGTCTTGCAGGAGTAGGAGTTTGCTCGATGAAGGGAAAGGAGAGACTCCAAGCAGGGTGAACCCCATCACGCAGGCTCAGCGGCGAAACAGAACTGCTTGCTTGGCCAACTGCAAGTGTTTGCTCTTTGTGGCTGACATATGATGGCGAGAGGTAACGAGGGAGTAGAGAATAACATGAGATGGGAACCCTGGACATCTTCATTGTTTAAGGGCAGGTTTAGGGAGCAAGGGAGAACGAAAGAAAGAATGTCAAAAAGTCAGGAGCACCCTAACTGGTTTGGCTCAGTGGCTAGAGCGTCGGCCTGCGGACTCAAGGGTCCCAGGTTCGATTCCGGTCAAGGGCATGTACCTTGGTTGCGGGCACAACCCCAGTGGGGGGTGTGCAGGAGGCAGCTGATCAATGTCTCTCTCTCATTGATGTTTCTAACTCTCTATCCCTCTCCCTTCCTCTCTGTAAAAAAAAAATCAATAAAAAAAATTTTTTTTTTTAAATCAGGAGGACCCATGGCTCCCTGGTGAATGGCCAATTCCAGGGCTGGGGCAAGGAAGGGCCAAGATGAGCCTGCAACATCTTGTGCTAGGAAGCAAGGAAATGTTCCGAGAATGATGGAGACAAATCCAAAGGACACGGGAGTTTGACGTTTCTTCACCGGCCAAATCTGTGACAAATTGAGCCTCAAAACAAATCATCATAGAGAAGGATTATAACCAACTGGGGGAGAAAATCCATGTCAACACTGAAATAAATGAACGGCCGCGAGTCCAAGCTCTGAACTAGGACCTGGCAGCAATGTGTGCCTGGCTGGATTTTAGAATCGCTGCAAAACAGTAACGGCTGTGTGTGCCTTCTGTTTGTCTCCTTTCTGAAATGACGGCGTCTGGAGCAGTTGTCCTCTGTCTGTGCCACTAGTGTATGCTAGGTGCGTGTGGGGTGAATGCTGTGTCTCTCTACTCCACAGGTTTTCACATCAGGAGGACTGGTACTCAAGGAGTTATATCCAAGGAACTGGACCTGAGGAGCCCTATCCACCCTGGGACCTGAGTTAGATGTGAGATCCTGGACTTCAAGGTGGTGCTATGATGGGATGACTTGGGGGCCTTGAGGGGAGGGGTGAGTGTATGTTGCATTGAGTGGGGTGTGAATTAGTGTCGTCAGAGGGTAGCGTGTGGCAGATCATATTTTCCAAAGAGAATGTCAACAATATCTCCCGGCCACATGCTCTTATTATGTGACTTGGACATTCCTCCCATTGAAAGGTAGCGTCTATGTTCCCTCCCCTTGATATTGGGTAGACTTTTGCAATTTTTCTCAACCAATAGTATCTGGCAGACGTGATGTCAAGAGGGCTGGGTTAGAGATGATAGAATGGTGAGGTGCGAATGGTGAGGCAGGATTCATGGAGGAGGTCAGTACCCAATGAGGAAATTTACTTAGTAGAAACAGTTGGGAGACTAGGTAGAGGGGAGGATTCAGGAAATTAATTTGAGTCTCAAATTAGATGACTAGAGTTTTGGCATTAAGATGGAGGGCTAAGGGAGTGAGTTGTAATAGTAGTAGTAGTATTTAAAAGATTAAATACAGGTAAAGATCATAAAGAAAATGTTTATTGAGACTCTGGGGTAGTTAGGTCAGAGAAAGTGAGGAAGAATGGGAAATTTTTTTTTCTTTTTTACCTTTTAATCCCCTTCACCCACTTCTTTGGGGCCAAAGAAAATCTTTGAAGAATCTTTGAAGAAAATCTTTGTCCTCACTTGATTCAATTACATAAACACTTATTGGGGAACTCCACAATACGTTCCATTCTGTGCCTAGATGCTGAAGGGGCTGATAAGGCAGAATTCCTGCCCACAAGGAGCACAGAGTCTGATTGGGGAGACAGACATGTAAACCAAGGACAATACTATAGAATGTGGGTACAGAGGTAACCTCAAGACATCCCTGGAAGTTAGGGCTGAGGATGGGAGAGCCAGAAGTCATCTGCACAAAGAACCAGAAAGGGGGTGAACAGAGTGGAGCCCTGGGCAGGGCACTGCAGGACAATACTATCAGTATGCATGGACAGGAAGAGGAGGGCTCTAGAACTGGAGAGATCCATAAGAGCAGACTTGGAAAAGGGGATTCGGGAACACCAATGAACATATCAAGGAGGGAGCTAGTTATGAGGAGGTAGAAGCTGAACCAGCTAGTGGGCAAGATGGAAAAGCAAGAATTGTTTACAAATGCATTGGGTTAATAAAAGTTCAAGTAATATGTTGTGTACAGATGATTTTCTTAGCTCGATTTAGGAGTAAAGGTATAGACTTTCTGGTAGGACATGATAAGGCATGTTTAATGCAGGTAGAGGAAAATCGAATTTGGGGTTTGGAGTAAGAGGCTGTGATAGAAAGCCATAAACCAAGAGTGGAGATTAAAAACCTCGTTTTCGCTCTCGCGTTGTTGAAAGAGAAGAAAAACTCTCCACTTTTTGCTGTGCAGTAGCTGTGAGACACGTAAGAAACCGTCATCTGGCTGCTATGGAATCAGGTGTAAATGGTTGTTCCTTCTGTGATTAGACACACTGCGTGGAGGAATTGTTACCCTGTTGCTAAGGGAAAAGGAAGGGGCTGTTTCCGGTTGCTATGGTGACGAGGTGAGAGCGTTCCCTCGGTACCGCGGTAAATTTACGAGGCTGGGTCGTCTCCTTGTTGCTATGGCAATCTAGAGGGACTGTTCTCGCCGCCCCCCACCTCGCGCCGCCGCCGCCGCCGTTGCTAAGACAAGGTGGAAGCAGGGGCTGTCCTTCTCGCACCACCCGGTTGCCTAGGAGACGGCGGGTGCCCCGGCCCCGCCCCGCCCGGAGTGACAGCGTTGGCCGCATCGCGCCTGCGCAGTGCTCTCTTCCCCCCGCAGTCTCTGTGCGTTGACGCCGGAGACCTCGGCGGCCTCTGCTAGGACCCTCCGCCCGGGAGCCGCCGGCCGGAGCCGCAGCCTCTCCGCAGCGCCCCCGCCGCCGTTCCCTCCCCCGCCGCCTCCTCCGGAGCCGCCTCGCGCACTGTGAGTCCCGGCCGAGGCAACGGACGCCGTGGGGCTGAGTCAGCGGGAGGCCCGGGCCCGGGCTGGGGGAGGGGAACCGGGCCGCCCCCCTCGCCTCTCCACCCGCACCCCCGCACCCCAACCGCGTCCACCCTCCGCCCGCCTCCCTCCCTCCCTCCCTCCGTGCTGCTCGCCCGGGCTCCCTGCGGCCACAGCGGTCAGGCCTCGGCGAGCCACTCCCCCTCCCCTCCCTCCAGACCCACCTGGGGGTCCTTGCCCACTGGATGCGGCGCTACCGCACTGACTCCCCCCGAAAACTGCCTTCCGGCCGCGCGCGTTCCTTCTCCTCACTCCCCCCGGGCCTGACACCGCCGGCCTGTCTGGTTGCCCCAGGGCTGTGCCAGAGAGAGTGACCAGGAGAGCGCGAGGGGCACTTGGGGGAGGAGGGGCAGTTTGCCTGCCCGAACCGTGGGGCCTCCGGTTTCCTACCCACACGCTCCTGCCCTGGCCGGTGTGGGAAGCGGGGCGGACAGTTCTGAGTGGCTGCTGGGCGCTCGTGGGGCTTTCGGAGTAGATGTTGCGGAGAAGGGTTCTGCCCCTTCGCCGTCAGCTTCTGGGTTCTGCCCCTTCGCCGTCAGCTTCTGTGGAGTGAACACCCGCTGGTGCACGGTGGCCTCCGAGGATGGCCTTCGCGGGTGCAGAGGGACTAGCGGGAGTGGGGGGGGGGGATTTCGAGTGGGAGCTGAAGTTCCTGCGGGTCCGATGTGTTGTTGTCAATAAGCATCTCGCAGGACTCTTTAAAAGCCCCCCCCACCCTATTTTATTTTTATTTTTATTTTTTTTGTAGTACAATCCTGGCATATTGTGAGGTTTGGAAACAGGCCTGGTATCATCCATAGCAAGTGCTTACTGTGTGTATGTTGAGGGGTTGTGACAGACTTGATCTTGTAATGCCTGTGAATTCCATGTGGTAACCAGTTGGGCAATAGTTTTAACATAATGTGCAGATTAGAGAGGAACTGAGGTTTCTCCATGGTGTAGGTCTGAAGCCTGTACCCCTTGGCCTCCTGCAGCTGTGCGTCTTTATGGGGGCTGTCACCTGATAGGGGTTCTAGCATTTTGGACCATTCCCTGGGCTGTGTTTGCTACCCATCCACCTGCCCATCTTGCATTCCCTGATCTGGGGATAGAGGAAGATTCCAAACTGTTTTGCCTTTTCCAGCTGAAGTCTGAGTTGTTGCCCACAGCTAGAAATTGTTTCTTAACAAACGTGCCTCAACTCGAGGGCTCCTAACTACTGAGTGTGCACTTCATTGCCAAGTTCCTTTGATTCTTCTTTTTTTTTTTTTTCTGGCTTCTAGATTTCAGTGTACTTAATATATATAAATATCAGCCAGTTAAACTATACCTGAGGCTTTGTGAGCCTTTTTACTCCAGGCTGCAAAAAAAAGTAGATGGTTCACTCCTAAAACTCATGCTGAAGGACCCACTCATGTGGACTTTCTGGAATTGCAAATAGTGACAGATGATTTTGCTCTTTGACTTTGCTCAATCATGGCCTATTGGCAGCCTCTTCAGGGCCACTCCCCACCCCCATGCCCATCAGATTAGTTTACAGAAGCAAAGACGGCTGTCGCCCTACTTTTAAACATGGAGATGGAGTTCGGGAAAACTACAGCCCCCATGCAGCAGCGCAGTTTCTTCTGTTTCAAATGCCAGTCGGGGGTTTGGCGGGATGCACCTGCCTGTGGGGCGATGGGAACTGTGGGGCCTGAGAGTCACATTCCTTCTGTGTGGTCCTCTCTGTGTCACATAGTTCACGGAAATACCCGGGCAGGGCAGGAGCAGACAGCTGTGCTGGAGAGCTGCTCCTCCTGGGCTGAGTGTATTTTGGGAATCAGCAATATTACTGGGGTGGAGGGTTGTGAATTAAGAAGCAAGAAAATGTGCCAAGGCTAGATAGATCAGGAGGGTGTGAGTAAAATGTTCCCTTTCCAATTTGCTGTGGGATAGTACATTTTCAGAGCATCACAGGAGTTTTTATATGGGTTATATTTGCCTTTGAAATCCATACCAGTGTTTTATGAGATAATGTTGGATTGCCTTTTAAACTGCTACTGTTGGGAAACAGGACTAATAACTTGTCTCTTACACATTGCCAATCCAGTTGTTACTGAATGTAATTGTTAAGATCAGGGAGAGGGACATTATTTGAACCAAGCTAAACCTAAATCTGTGTAAATCTGTTGTGGTTTTGTAGCACTATATTTCCTTAATTCTAAGAGATAACAAGAACTTACCAGCACCTTTTAGGTAAAACAATTTAACACTACCAGATCAAAATACACAGAATGTATGCGCACATTTTGAATAATTATAAAGGCAGTGTTTATTAAAATACGTTTCATTTTCAAAACTGAGCTATCAACTGTTAAAGTGTGTATACATTTTTTGGGACACTCTGTACATGTTGTTCTAAGGTGCATCCTAATTTCAGGAACATGAAAACAGCCAGTAAATGACAAGACTTTAGGGAGGGATTTGTGTGTCTCAGGACTAAGCAAGAATGATATTTGTAATATTCCTGGGTGTGTGATGATGCCATCACTTGGTTAGCATCCTGAGAGTGCATGCATTGTGAGGAGGGATTTCCTCAAACCCTTCCCCCAAGCCATGTATCTGAGATGATTGGCTGGACTTAGGCATGGTAGTTGGCTACTGAACACAGGAAAGTTCCTATGTGGGAGACAACCCAAGGCCGTCATATAGTACCCTCCAGAAGCTTAGTGAGCCCCCTGGAAGCAGATGTCTTACGAGTTATACCTGAATTTAGCCAAATAACAGCTCTCAGAAGCTGAACAGAGAATATGATTTTCGTAAACCGGAATGCCTCTGCCCCGATTTGTTTACAGATCCTGAGACGCATGCGCTCCTCCTCAGGATGTTAGAAGTGGAGGAGACTTCAAATGGTATAGTTCAGTGTCCTCATGTCCAGACTTTGACACAAGACACCAAAAGTTAAGTGACTTGCCCAAGGCCACCCACTAATGTAGCGAGCATGTGAAAACGCTGTAGACTGTGTATGCCATGCACATAAACATTGGTGGCTGTTAGTGGCTGAGTCAGGATTAGAACCCAGATTTCCAGACTAGATCTATTCTGCAATACCATGTTGCTTCATCCCTCATGTTTAGTATTCCAGAGGGCTTTAATAAAAATAATTTAGTCATCTGTAATTAGCCCTGTAGACAAGGGCTTGTTTTATTGTCTGAGATGTTGCAAAGCCAGGCGAAATGCAGTGTTGCACTGTCTAATTATATATTTATTATTGCCACCTTACAGATAATAATTTTTCCTTACACATTTCAACCTCAGGAAGGTCAGTCCTTTTTAAATTTGCATCATCTAACATAAAGCAAACGTGAAGGTGGGTGAAGTCTTCTCAATTCCTCTGTGAGCTGCTGAGGCGGAGACGGCTGAACGGGCGGAGAGGAGGAGGAAGCTGGATTCTCTTCCAGCTCCAGAAGGTAGCCCTCTGGAGTCCTGGAAGCCATAGGGACTTCTGGTCCCACCTTGGGAAAGTGAGGCAGTCTGGCCTCTAGAAGACAGACCTGAGTTCAGATCCCAGTCCTCCACCTCTTGGCTGTGTGGCCTCGGGCGACTTGTGGGGCCCCTGAGTGCTGAGTCCCTCCCCTGCAATCCTGGAAATAACTGGTTTACATGGTGGTTGTGAGGATCAAATGAAAGAAAGTTTACACAGTGCCTGCTTAATAAGAGACAGCGACCTTTACTTTTTATTACTAAAGTGTAAAATAAAAAAATAATGCTTTCAAACATTTATTGTGACTTCAGTCCATCTTGGACCTTCAGTTCAGCAGCAGCCCTCATCTCCTGGCAGCCCTCTCGTGTGTCTGACATGCACAGAGAGATTGTTTGTCGTGTGAAGACCTGGCACTCGCAGTGTTATTTCGACTGCCAAAATACGAGTATATGAAATGCCCCTTTGTCTCCATGTATTCAGCTGACCTGGTTATCTGAAAGGCTGGCAGGGCGGGAGGAGAGCACAGACTTGGTGTGTTTGTGTGTGTTGTGGGGGCGCTTGGTCCTCCCGCTGGGGAGGCCGGTCTGGGAAGTGATCTTAATTTGAAATGGAAATGCTGCTGAACTCTTGCTTGTGAATAAAGCTCACATGGCCTGCACTTACTTCCTCCACTGTCAGAGACGTCGCTTTAATCTGTGACTTTGCTCAGATGGGCTTCTGCGTCCAGGAGATCTGCAGGGCCAGGGAAAGGAGCGATCCATCTTCGGTAAAGGGAGGTCATTTTGGATGGCAGCAGTTCCAGATGGGCTCGAGGCAGACTACCAAGTAATTAAGGAGCCAGGGCCATTCAGTTAGGAAAACACAAATGAATTTAAATTTCTGTCAATTTCAAGAGGCAAGAAAATACCCATCCAAAGACTGAAAAAAGTAAACACAGTAGTGTTTACCTCTGGGAAGTGGGATTTGGTTGTGGAAGAGGGAAAAAGAGACTCGAAGGGGAACTTTTGCTTTATATATGCTTCTATGTACGAATTGTTACAAGAATCGTGTGCTTTTGCAATTTAATGAAGATCAATAGAATTGGCAGTGGCTGGTTTTCGGTAAATGCATTTTGGCACAAAAAGAAGCCTTCAATGCATGGGGCTTTTAGGGTTAGACTGCTGCCTTTGAGCAGGCTACGCCCCTTTGCATCGAACCAGGTTCTTAAGTGGGGGCAGGACCCTCCAGCGTGGCTGCTTCCCTGGCAGCCCAGCATACTTCATTGACCTCCTACCTCAGCACCTCTTCTTAGTCTCATTTCCTTCTTGAGAATAGTCCCTTCCTTCTCTTGACCAGTTGAAGTAATCATTACTATTCTAATAAGCTAATTTAATTTTCAACTATTAATGAAATGGCATCAGACCATATGAGAGAGGGAAAGAGAGAAATATCAATGTGAGAGAAACACATTGATTGGTTGCCTCCTGCACATGCCCTGACCTGGGCTCTTGCCTGAGGAGGATCCTGCAACCAAGATACATGCCCTTGACCGGAATCGAACCCGGGACCCTTCAGTTTGCAGGCCGACGCTCTAACCACTGAGCAAAACCGGCTGAGCATACAGTCTTTATGAAAAATCCAAACCTCTTACTTCGCATCAAGAGGGCTTGAAGTTCAAAGGAACCCGAGCTGAAATGCTGACAGACTCTGTTACCATGGCTGTGTTTTAGATCCAAACTGGCTGATAGAGCACACCTTTCAAATAGGTTTATTTAAATGCTTCTCTTAAGAATTAGTGATAAACTATGACAACTTTTTAAAGTATTATTGAGCTTTTAATCATCTCATATGTTGTTGTGTTTCCTAGCCAGACGTCCTGTTTATTATAGAAAGATGACACACCTATCATTTGGACATGTGCTCACATACCCAGGAATTAAGATGGGTTATGCTGAGTAATCCGCATTCCATCACCCAGTCTTCCCTTTCGGCCAGGAGTACAAATGTGTGTGACAGTTGGCCAAGGTTGGGAGGCACCCTTTGGCCAGTGATGGTTTCCCTTTCTGTAGAGTTGACTGGCCAATACTGGCCTAAGCCCTAGATATTATTCTCACTAGCATTGTGCCTACCAGCTTGGCTAAACTAGCCAGGTAGCGTCAACTTTTTAGCATAATGCCAGTGTTTTGAGCTCTGGACATTTCATTTGTCTGAAGAAAAGGACTTGGCCTATCTAAAGTATATTAACTCTGTGTAAGGTTATTTTTTTCCTGCAACTAATTTCTTTTTTTAAATCCTCAACCAAGGATATTTTTCCATTGATTTTTAGAGAGAGGGAAAGACAGAGAAATATCAATGTGAGAGAAACACATCGATTGGTTCCTTCTGCACACGCCCCAACCGGGGCCTGGGCCGGGGAGAAACCTGCAACCGAGGTACGTGCCCTTGACCGGAACTGAACCCGGGACCGAACCCAGGCCGATGCTCCATCCACTGAGCCAAACCGGCTAGGGCGCATCTATTGTCTATATATAGGAGATACATACCACTGTGTGATACGTTTAAAATAACTGGGCAAGAAACATAGCTTTAAACCTGCTCAGTAAATTTGACAGTATGTATCAAAAGCCTTGAAAGGACACATGTTCTTAGACCAGAAATTGTCATTCAGGAATATTTAGAAATCAGCGGTGTATATAAATACTTGTATAAGGCCCTGGCTGGTGTGGTAAGTGGTTAGAACATTGGCCCAACCACCAAAGGGTCCCAGTCAAGGACACGTACCTGACTTGTGGGTTCAATCCCCGGCCTGGTTCCGGGCAGGTGCAGGAGGGTGTGGGAGACAACCAATCGCTACTTCTCTCTCTCCCCCCTCTTCCTCCCTCCCTCCTTTCCAGCTAAGGCTGATACCATTTATGTAAAGAAAAGTATGAAAAGATGCTAGAAGAGCATATTTCAAGCCATAAGCGATTATTATTAAGTAATGGGATTATAAGTGAATGTTTTTCATAGTGCATTTCAGTGCTTTTCACAATTTTCTGCGTTAAGCAATTATAAATTTTATTACATTTTTTTAAACCAGTGATTTGCAGACTCCATGTAATAGAGCGATCTCTAAGAAAATCACAAGGTATTAACTTTTTTATGATTGTTTTGTTTCACTATTGTCATGATAAATGGTAAACACTTCTCAAAGGTGTTTCTTTGGAGGGCTACTTCATTTCCTTTTGGAGAGAGAGCGTGCCTGATGTAGTATTGTGTGGGTCTGTGACTTAAAAACAGCCTAGAAACACCAAGTCCATCCATCCAAAGTCATCTATCGTGACACAAATGATATATAAAAAAATTTATGAATAGAAAGTGTCTTCAGATAGTTTACTTTGTCTCTTAACTTTTGCTGTTTAAACTTATCAGAATTTATCAGGTTTCAGTAAAACCCTGTATACCATAAGGCTGTTTTCAGTGGGATTTCCTTTCCCATTTCTTCAAATTCTCTGGATTCCCAGTGTCTCCGGGGCCTTATTTGAGACCACCTGAACTGTCTGTTTTGAAAGACTGTGCCCAGGCCTGCTGCAGCCTCCCTCCTCCCTTTGCCCTTGGGTATATCCTGACCAGCCATCAGCTCAGAGGCTCTGGTTCCTCCAGGGATAGAAAAGGTTGAGTGCCCACTAGTGACCACCTGATGGGCAGGAGCCCTCTGCAGGGACAGGCTGGGCAGCTCCCTCTTTGCTACAGCAGTTCCCTGGAGCTGCTGGTTGTGAAGGGAGGGGCTGCCTGGCAGCTGTCCTCTCACCTCATCTTGCCCATCCACACACACATTGAACATTTCCTCAATGGCCCCGTCCAGTGGACTGATACCTGCCTTCTACCAGTGGTGGAGTCTGCCCAGCTCTGAGCACTGGGGATCTGGGACTTAGAGTTGAGGGCCATATGGCCTGTCACACACCTCAGCCTGAACTGCAATTGATGTTTGTTAAGCAGGATTTGCCTTTTCTTCTAAATGGTTCTGCTACCCAGACACCTGTCCCCAGTGGGGCGGAGGCCTTCCCTGCCTCCTGGGGTTATAGTGAGTAAGTCTTCAGGAATGGCTGCTGGAGACGCTCCACCGCTCGCTCCGAGAGAGTGATTGTCAGGGAAACATTCGTCTGCTCTTGAGGGTGTTGTTATCCTAGTCACCTTGTAATTTAAATGGTGTTTCCTGACTGGTAAGAAATGACATCTTAGCTGCTCTGAGTCAGCGAGATCCTAGTTGGATTAATGTGTGTTGTGCCATGTGAAGGGGGCAGGCCTTGGACCTCTGGATGAAATGAAATATCCTTTCCCATAGGAGGAGTGTTTCACCGAAGGCTTATCTCCGGCGGTGTAATATGTACTGTGTAGCCAGACTTTTCTGCAGCACCAGACTCTTGGCAGACAGCCGCCGCCCCCCGCTCCCTTCCCTGAAGATTATTGCCACTTATCAGGGACTCTGATTTAGTCTCGGATTTGTTCTGATTTTAGATAGGCACTGTTCTCAGAGTGTTGGCATCCTCTTCACACCTGTACGTGACAGGACCGCTGCTAAGTACAGAGATGTGTTATGCTGGCCCCAAAATAGCAAGGTGCAGTGTTTTAGACTTGATAAGACTTGTATTCCCTAGGAAGTATAGTTTCCAGGTTTATAGGTTATTCATGTAAATTTTCATATTGTCTTCACTATTGTCAGGCCTATTCTAAGTATCCTCTCAATAAGTACTCTCTAATTCCTTTCTGTTTTGTATTAATAATCACTAGGGATGTAAGAGAAACTAAATTCAACCCCTGTCCACAAGGCGATGGTAGTCTGGTTTGGAAGATAAGATGGATACGTGGAACGATTAGCGTATATGACATCAGATGTCAGTAATACATCTGTGGTGCTTTATTGTCTAGACATAGTCTTTGCCTTTAAGAAACTCAACTTATGTTCTGGCGAGTAAGTAGAACACAAAATGATATAAGTCACGACAGCACAAGAGGATGGGAACTCCAGCAGCAATGAGAAGGGGTGCTTCGGCAGCCAGAAGGAAGAGTGGCCGAGAGCCTATGGGAACCAGGAAGGCTTTCAGAGAGGGAGACACACTGGAGCGAGAGTACAAGGTGATGCAGAATCTTGCCCAGCAGAGGCCAGGTAAATGCCTAAGGGAGTTCAGGCAAAAGAAATGAAAAGAACAGTGCGTGGTGTGTGTCATTGGTACTGTAGAGTCTAACTCAAGAAGGATTCTGAGAAGAAAATAATCGCTGTGAACTGAAGTAATTGGGGGAAATCACAAAGGTAGCAGAACCTGAGATTGCCCTGAATTGAGTAGACAGGACCCCAGAGAGGGCTCTCCATGCGGTAAGGCACAGCATCCACACAGGGACAGCGGGAATGTGTGGGAGGGGGAAGAAGGCCGCCCTTACCACACTGAACGTATGAGCCGGGTTTGAGTTTGGGAAAACATTGGTGACATTAACAGAAGTTAGGAAGTTGGAGATACAGTTTGAAGATGAGTTCAGTTTTAGACATGAAGATCTAGAGGTGACAATTAGAGACAGCCAAGTAGCTCGATCACATAGAACCAGAAGCTGAGGGTGAGGCAGGGATGGAGCGTTAGATGTGGGAGTCAACAGCACAAAAGGGATGGCTTTCCTGAAAAGGGATCTCTCCAGAGGTCTTGGGTATAGAACACAAAGACCAGAGCGCCAAGTAATAAGCTTTGAGAATTGTCCATAATTAGGTAAAAAGTGAAGGGATGTGGGGAAGTTTGGGTGGTTTAATCGCAGGGAAGAGAAGATATTGAGAGCTTCAGTGCTACTAGTTTAACTAGACCTAAGGATTTATCTAGAAGATCATGGTGATTGCTAACACTATCAGTCCAGTAAAAACACTGCGATGGAAACCAGGCTGCATAGGGTTAAGGGGGAAACCAAGAGAAAATAGAGGCAGTGTGGGGTCACCAGACAACAGCAACAGGGAAGGGAAGAAAAATAGTAACCAGAGCAGTGGTATCATATTTCTTATTGTTACAAACAATTCTATTTGTTGTCAGCAAACATACATAAAATTGTAATAAGTGCATAATATTTGTTTATATATATGTTCCTGTATTAAAATGTGCTTCATCTTCAGATTTCTCTATATCAGTGTAATTCATATATTTGTCACTCCAAATATCCTATTCCTTCTGTGGTATCCCATCATACTGATACTAAAGTATGGTTAACCATCAATCTAGTATTGGGCAATTGGGGTATTTCCAACATTTTGCAAGTGTAAATATCCCTGTTCTAAACATCACTGTACAAGTTGTTGTTTTTCTTCTGTGAGTTATTTCTTCAGGAAATATCCCACATGTGGGATTACAGAGGCAAAGGGTATACACAGTGTTATTGTCGTGTTTATTGAGATGTAATAGACATGTGATATTATGTTGGTTTCAGGTGTACAGCATCAGGATTGGATATTTGTATATGCTGTGAAAAGATCACAGTAAGTCTAGTTAACATCCATCACCACACATAGTTACCAGCTTCTTTTTCTTGTGATGAGAACTTTGAAGATTTATTCTCTTAACTTTCTAATTAGTATTGCTGACTGTGATCACCATGATGTACATTATATCTCCAAGACTTACTTATTTCATAACTATAATTTATACCTTTTGACCACTTCACCCATTTCGCCCATGCCACCTCCCTACCGCCTGCAGCCTCTGGCAACCACCATTCTTTTTTCTGTATCTATGAGTTTGGTTTTGGGGGCTTTGTGGTTTTGGGTTAGTGGGTGGTTTTAGATTCCACATATAAGTGAGATCATATGGTATTTGTCTTTCTCTGACTTATTTCATTTAGCATAATACCCTCAAGGTCTATCTATGTGGTCACAAATGTCAAGATTTTCTTCTTTTTATGGCTGACTAATATTTACGTATACATGCATATATATGTATCACATCTTCTTTATCCATTCACCCATCGATGAACACTTGGGTTGCCTCGATGTTGTCGTTGTTAATAGGTTTATTATATATTGTTCTCTATGGTGATCCAACTAACCTACAATTAGAGTAAGCGTTTGGTATTGACTTGGGGTGATTTCTGATAACAAGGAGAAAGGGAAAAAGACTTGAGGAAAATAATGCAGGTGCAGGAGAGAAAGGGAGCAAATAGGAATGGTCTTGATGCCAGGGAAGAGGTAACTTTGCAGGGGAGGGGCGAGGTCCCTTCCTCTGAGACTGGTGGGAGTGGGTGTGGCTTACCCCTGACTTGCAGTGTGAAGTGCAGGGGGGATGGCTGGAGCTCCTGCTAAGAAAAGACCTTTCCACTTGCTGAGGTGGGGGTGAGGTCCTGAAGGCCTGAATGAACCACTGTGAGGAATGAGCCTGGGCGTATGCAAGATGAATAAAAGTCTTGTTGCGCAGGGTGAGGGCTGCGTTGGACCCATGAATTGATAATGGGCTAAGTCTCTGAAGTCCTCCAGCCAGGAGAAGCAGCAGTGAGTGACAGAGCATCAGGGTAGGGGTGTTGCTTGGCAAGTTTGGGGCAAGGTTCCTGAGGAGGCAGAATTTAACATGGCCGTGGAGCCGCTGGCCCTGAGGTCAGAGGTGGGGGGAAGCTACAAATCCCAGGCAGGCGCTGGTTGTCAGTAGAATGAGGGGGCAGAGTAATTCATTACAGGCTCCAGTGAGAACAGAAAGCTGGGTTGGAGTATGAAGGATGTGCAATAAGGAGTTTATTGACAGAGAAAGATTCTAATTTTAAAATGTGGGAGAGGCTGTTCTTACTTGAATTGTTTATCGTTGTGTAATGTTTGGATTTTTTTTTTTACATGGACATGTGTTACCAGTAACATTTTTAAACTAATAATTAAAATCCCGGGGGTAGAGCTGTGCCCCCGGGTGTGTCTGGATTGCTCCAGCCTGAGGAAGGAGAAGTGAAGGTGGAGGAGGATCAGAGTCTGGCTGGGTAAGGTGTCAGAACTGGGAGGTCTCTGCCTGTCAGCCAATGGCTGCCTGGTCTCAGCTTGTCACTAGGGAGCCGTACCTACCCACCAGCCCTGTCTACCGCACACCAGGAGGTTAAAACCCGAGGAGGCGACCTTTGGAGGCTTGACAGTCATCTTTTCAAGGTGCTGTTGTGGGTCTGGCTGTTTCCAACTCCGACCAGCTGCCCTCCTGAGCCAGTGCCCTGGCCTCTGTGAGTGGAGGTTCCTCCTCTGGGCAGAGAAAGCCCCTGGCCAGGAATGCAGTTCTGTGAGTGGAGTACGGGTTCCATTTCAGCTTCACTCACCCGCTCCGTGGGTGCTTCGTGCAGTGTACGAACTGAGCAACTGTATGTAACAGCCCTGTTTCTCTCTTGCCTGTTTTGAAGCTTGGCCTAAGGCTCCTGCCTTCGCTGACCCCTCTCCTTCTCAGGTCCTCCTAGATCATCCACTGTGCCCCTGACCCTGACTGGCACCCTTGGTTGTGGCCTATATCTCACTTGCAGGGTTCACATTACCTTCATGCTGCACAACTGGAGCATTTGCCAGCTAACCATGCACGCAGTTACAGGGGCTGATGGGGAACTGAGGAAGGTGGAAACACAAGGGAATCAGGTGCGGCATCAACATGGGGAGGTGGGAAAGCCGAGCCAATACTCTGCATTCTTCCCAGGCCCTGCGGCTGAGTCTGAACCGTGCTGGGGCATTTTGTAAATGGCTTTTCATTAAAGCCAGGACTAAGCTGGAGTGTGGCTCCCTGCCAGTCCCTACCGGGAAGGAACAAACAGTTTGCAGTACAGGCCTCAAGCCAGGTGGGGTAGGAGCTAAGGTGCATTGTTTTGCGTGAAGAATTAAATGGGCTCTTTGTAAACATAGTCTCCTGCCATTGTTCTTTTCTCTTTTCTCCTGGTCAGGCGAGGTGAGAATGATTAGCCCTTGGCCCATAATTAGTAAAACTACGGAAAATTAGTACTGATCGGCTGCAGTACTTTAAAGAACCTTGAACTTGGAGTTTAGAGACTTGGGCTTGGAGTTATGTTGGACAGATCACATCTCTCCTTGATCCCCAGTTTCCTTTTCTGTAAAACGAGGAGTTTTTGTATACGCTGTCCCCTCTGCCTGGAATATTGTCTCCTGGCCTTTTGAGGAGAATTCTTCTTAACCTCACATGTCATTCCCTCAGGGAAGTGTTCCATGACCTGCACCCCAGCCTCACTCCAGGTTGGGGCCCTGTGACAGGGTTTTTCATATTTTGTATCACAGCCATTAGTTCGTGTGACATCAGTTTATTGGGTTGTAACCAGCATATTTTACATGAATAGACCAGAAAATATCAGAGTGCATTGCTCACAATAAGAGTAAGAATTGTTTAATGAAACGTTTGTTTTATTATATATGTCTGTATGTGTTGTGTTTGTGTGTGTGTGTATATATGTGTGTATATATATAGGATTGTAATGTAAAATGTATTTTATACTAAAAGGTTGAAAGCTATTGCTTTCAAAACAGTCTAGCACTTAATGTGATTATAATTATATACTTATTTGTATGATTATTTTATTACTGATTATCCATTTCACTAGATAACAAGTTCGGTGAGTCAGAGACCAAGATTGACTCACGCATTGATATAAGACCTAGAAATAGTTGAGGCTCAACAAATAATTGCTGGATGAGTGGATTGCTGAGGGGTATTTTGCTGTTGTCATCCTTAGCGAAGTGGTTCCCAGGAGTAGACAGTGACTGCAATAATAGACTAAAAAGCCGTCACATCCATCACCAGTGGACAAGAGTACCAGGTGAGGAGTAGCTCTGGGAACCGGGAAGGCCCACACCAGCTCCTCTCAGAGGAAATGGCGGGGGGGGGGATACCACGGCTCCTACCCTATTCATTGGCCTCACTTTGCCCTGGCTCACTGGCTAGAGTGTCGACCTGGGCACCAAAGGGTTGCAGATTCAATTTCTGGTCAAGGGCGTGAACCTAGGCTACAGGTTCGAAGCCGGGCACATGTGGGAGGATGTCACATTCTCTCTCTCTCTCCCTCTCCCCGCCCCCCCCAATATCACCCCTTCCACTCTCTAAAAATCAATGGAAAAAATAGTCTAGGATAAGGATTAATAAAAAAACAATAGGCCTCACTTGGACAGAGTTAACTTTCCAATAAGTAGAGACAGGACTCAGACCAAACCCACCATTTAATCTGTTCTTACATAAAGAAGAAGAAGGCTTGTCCAGTGTAACCTCTTCCAAGGGCCCACATCCCACTCTCCTGGGTGTGGGCAACTAGATCCTGACCCAGGAGCCTGCTGGGTCCCACGTGGAGACCCCAGAGCTCCCTGCAGCACCCCACCCTGACTGCCAGCACTTTCGGAGGTATCTTCTGAATCTAGCCAGCCTACCAACAGGTAGAATGAGGACCCTGTGCCTTCCCAGATGTAACCAGCCTCTGACTGTAGCCCCAAGAACTTCCCATGGCTGGAAGGCTCCATTAGCAAGACCCAGCCGGGCACTGCTGTGGCCCAGAGCTGTTCTCGGGTGTTCTAAAGATCGTAGCTCAAGAGGACTTGTGCCTCTGAGGGCATTGGAAACCCATTGATAACACAGGCTTTGGCGGGATTACTTAAGAAGGTCTAATTTGCCCTGTTATCTTTAAAGTTCATCATTGAAGTTTCTGCCAGCATCTGGTATCCTGTGGAAAGTATGTCGCTTGCAGCCTGGAGCAGATGACCTCTTTGGGAGGGATGAGGGAAATACTACTTGTTTTAGAGCTCCCAGAACTATTAGCTGAAATATCTCAATTTATACATTGCTTTCAGCGTGCTTTTCTGGAATTGACAGTCCCTTCCAACAGCCTTTCAAAGAGGCAGCCTGTCAGCTTTCTGAGGGACGCTTCCCCATGAACTGGCTGCATTGGTTGTTGGGCAGGAGGTGGACGGAGAGAAACAGCTGAGGAGCCTGTGCCTCAGGTCATCCTTGAGCAGCAGCTGCCTCCCCTCTGGTCCCTCCTCGGAGGTGAGGACTTGGGTTTGGAAAGAAAGTCCTGAAACTGCTGCAAAGTCCTCAGTCGTTCCACTCTTGAGAGTTTTGCATCACTTGTCTCCACTCTCCACCCTAGTAATCCATACATCCTATTTGCATCCATACAT
>NW_005871333.1:492142-519106 GCF_000147115.1 Myotis lucifugus
CTTCCTATATTTCCCTAGTCTACTATTTTCTTCGGGTGTACTGCTAGTCTCATCAGACACGTGTCCCTATGACTACCCTAGCAGTGATCATCGTCTTTGGGGGCCTACCACAGTCTGTATAACCCTAACAGGTGTGAATAGGAATGGTGGAGCTGTCCACCACATCCCCATGTTCAAATAGATGCTAGTCCTTGAAGCAGGAAAGGCAGTATCCAAGGGAAGGCCTCTTTAGGCAGAGGTAGGGAACATGAGATGCATTACCCTCATAGGTTCTTCTAGTCAGAAAATGTCGATGGCCAAGGTCAGCTGTGCTAAAAAGGTGGAGGTATGAATATGAGCGAGGCAAGGTCAAGTTCTCCCTTTCAGCTTTTGAGGTGATGATGATGTTTATGGGGTGGGCAGTCTTGTAGAGCACTCCCCTTTGGTGCTTATCAGACAGACTAAGCTGAATGGGCCTTTAAGTGCATTTCATGCAGCCATCAGTCATAAAGCTGGTGCCTGTGAAGACACAGCTCCCTGGGATGAGACAAAGGATGAGTCACAAAAAGTACACCTGGTCCTGGGATTGGAGGTAATGGGAGAGTTACAGGGCACGTGGGAGATGTTATGGCTCCCTTCATAAAAGATGGAAGTGGTTCATGCGGTTGTTGGTGAGAAGCTGAAGAGCTACCGTTGAAACATATTTCCATCAAGAGGCAAGAACTCAGGAGGGAGCGACCCAGTAATAGTTGTTCTTGAAGGCAGATGACATTGCTTGAGGCGGTTTGCATCTACATCACCATCAAAAGCAGAGTTCCCGTCCTGCTTCTGCCCGACTCTCTAGCTCTGGGAAATAATCATTTCTTCCTCAGAAGTAAATAAAACGTCCTGCTTGGAGAGGATGGGAACGCATTAATTATTCATTTATATTTTCATATTTACAGATGAAAGGCATGCTGACTTCAAAGAAGTAGAGTTGGGACTGGGAAAGAGAATTAATTCTCAACATTAACATTATCTACTAGAGAACACTCATGCCTATTTTGGAAAAGTTTTTGATGGTTGAATATAAAGTTGTAGAATTTTAAAAAGAGATTTGACAGCCAATAAAGGGATCAGAGGAGAGTCCATTAGGACAGAAATGCCTGTGTTCCTAACCACTCAAACTCATTTCTAGGCCGAGGCATTAGACAAAGGTGTCCTGTGCGCTATGAAACATTAGATGCCATGGTGAATGCTTTGGAACCTTGCCAGATAATTAATGTCTTAATTCTGCTTCAGCTCCTCTTTTCATAACACCAAGACCTGAAACTCCAATTAAGGAATTTCACTTCAAAACAAGCAGCTTGTTGGATACTTGCTCTAGTTTAGAGGATAAAGCTCAAGGTAGGGGGCAAAAAAGAACCCACCAAACTGGGGCCACCTCTCTTGACAATTCTCCTCCCACATCCTAGGCAGGTGGGCCTGTTGGAGGCCAGGTTCCAACAACCAGGGCCACTGTTACCTGGTGTGTCTCCTGGCCTGCTGGTCTGAGCAGCCATGGTGATATGGCACCCATGTCTTTCACGGGACCAGCATCCTGACTTGGTGGAAGGGAGGCTCCTCCTGGATAATTTTTAATGCAAGGACATTCCAGCGTCTCAGCAGCCTGTGATGGTGTGAGATAATATCTAGCTCAGTTTTTAAGTTTACATATATGATTATCAAGAAAGAACACTGCATACATTTAGCTGCTTTTTGGATGGTAGCAAAGGGCAGCTCTCTCTGCAGAGATGCCCATGCCTTCCCCACCCTACCCCCTAGGCATGTCTCTCTCTGTAACTTCTTTCCTGAGCCCATTTTTTCTGTGGCTCACTTCTTCCTCTGTGACTTTCTAAATAAACTTTCTCTTATATAAGTAAATAAATAAATAAATATATAAATATATAAACAAACAAAACCAATTAACTAAATGGTCATTAATAGCTATGAGACTTCATTGACACTTCATTGACATTTTTTCAGTATCCATATAGAAAGTCAGCATATCTATATATATAAAAGTCTAAATGACCATTCAACCGGTAGCTGTGGCGCGCACTGACCACCAGGGGCAGAAGTAAATAAAACATTCGTAGCAGAAGCTCCGACTGGTAGGTTAGCTTGCTGCTGGGGTCTGGCCAATCAGGACTAGGCGAGACAGGCTGGACATGCCCTGGACAAATCCGTGCACCGGGCTGATTTTGGCCAAACCCTGCAGGCCAGGCTGAGGGATCCCACCAGTGCACGATCAGGGCAGGGAGGGACCGCAGGAGGGCTCCAGGGCATGTCTGGCCAGGCTTGCCCAGTCCCGATCTGGGCCAATTGGGTCCAGCCGGCCGGGGAGGGACCCCACTGGTGCATGAGTCCATGCACCGGGCCTCTAGTTTCTTCATATTTATCCTCTAAGTTGCTTTACTCTGTCACGACATTCTGGAATCCAAAGGGGAAGAAGACTGAAGGTTGGAGATGAGGAAAAACTGCACTGTAATAAGTAAAAAGCACATGCTTTCCCAGGACTTAGCTTGATGCTAGACAGGCCACTGATGGTTAATAGGGACAGGAGCAGGTAAATGGGAAATTGACATGGGTTCTTTTTTTTTTTTTAACATATTTTTATTGATTTCAGAGAGGAAGGAAGAGGGCGATAGATAGAAACACTGGTTACCTCCTGCATGCACTCCAACCTGGGCCAGGATGGAGCCTGCAACCTACATAGGTGCCCTTGGCCGGAATTGAACCTGGGGCCCTTCAGTCTGCAGGCCGATGCTCTATCCACTAAGACAAACCGGGTAGGGCGGTATGTCTTCTTTATGGCAGGGTGATCTCAAGTGTGGTCCTACAACTGACTCACCAGGAAAGCCTGTGAAAAATGCAGACTCCTGAGCCCCAGCCCAGAACGGTCCCTTCCTGGGGGTGGGCTCACGGATCTGTGTTAGTGATGGACCAGTCAGGTGATTCACGTGCACCCAAAATTCTGAGAACCTCGGCTCTAGAGAATGTTCCTTCTTGAGGTACGTGAGTGAAGGTCCTTGGCTTCAAAGGCTTTGTCCAAAGCCAAATGTGACCCTGCCACTCCTTAGCAGAAAAAGAATTCAGCCTTTCTCTTGTCCCCCCTGGACCAAGGAGAGAGCCGTACACTAGCTCAGCACCACAGTGCGCTGCGAAGCCTCAGGCTTGTTCTTCATTCTTGCCGTCTACCAGGCAGACAGCTTCACCATCTCAACATTTTCACAAACTGCTATGCAATTACAGCGCTTGTCTCCCGAACTAACACAGGAGCAAAGCCTTGACATGAGCTGACTGTCTCTTTCATTCTTCGATGGTATTTTGAAGTTTTTCTTGTTTTTTAAATATTGTTATTGATTTCAGAGAGGAAGGGAAAGAGAGAGAGAAACATCAATGATGAGAGAGAATCACTGATCGGCTGCCTCCTGCACACTCTACACTGGGGACCAAGCCCGCAACCCAGGCATTTGCCCTGACCAGGAATCAAACCGTGACCTCCTGGTTCATAGGTCGACAATCACTGAGCCACTCCAGCTGGGCTTGAAGTTGTTCGTGACACCCTTACAAGAAAAGGTTCTGCGGAATTTCTGGTGGCTATTTTGCAGAGCATCACGAAACACCCACTGAGCTCCAGAGCACCTGGGCAGCCCCTGCCTGGTTGTAGTCAAGGAGAGAAGTAGCTTGTCTCTGCTGTGAGTTGGGCACTGTGTGGGCTCTTTTCCAAATGCTGCCTCGATTAATGAGGAAAGCAATGCAGAGTCTGTGTAATATCATGAACGGATGAAAGGCAGCCTTGAATTCTGTCTTCAGGTTCAGTGTTGACTCACCATGGTAGGAAGGTGAGTTCTCTGGTGCCTCTGTTTATCCTTCTGTAAAATGAGGTTGTTACCTGTTCTCATTGCACAATCGTGAGTTCAGTGTTGGGAATACTTTGAACTTCTCAGATGAAAGCTGATATAAAACTACAAAGTAAAGAGTTGGTGTAGAAGAGGATGCTAGAAGACTAAGAATGAGATGGCTATGTGAGAACAAGATGTCAGGATGTTCTACTCTGCTCCCATGAGGGCTTTCTGGGCCTCCCTATGCCTTGCTGTGTGAGGGATGGTGTGACTGCACACTGTCATAGAAGGAGAGGCAGCCTAGAGCAGTGGGTTAAGAGCAAAGACTTTGGGTCCAACTTACTGAATCAGAATCTCAAGGTAGGGGATGGAGCAGCTGCAGCTTTAAGAAATCCCCAGGGTGATTCTGTTGCACATCAAAGTTTGAAGAGCAGCATGTCCTCACTAGACCGCTGATGGTCCCCAAAGAAGCTGTGTATTTCCACACCCTCTTACATGCTCAGCCTGTCCCCACCCCAAACCACCTCTTCCTCTCAGTCCTGCCCCCACGCATGCACCCCAAGCTTTTCTCTTGGCTTTGCTTACTACTAAAGGAACTCCAACTCTTCCTTCAAGGCCAGACCACATATCACCTTTGGCCCAAAACATCCCCTAACCTTTTCAGAGAAATTAATTATTCCTGGATACAAATGAAATCAAGGAGAATCAGAAAAGTAACCAGGATATTTTTAGGGGTGGGGGGTCAGTCACAGAATATTTACACTTTTTTTCTGGTCTTCTTTAAACTGTGGAACAAATATGTGTGTATATAATTTGAATATGTATATTAAAAGATCTGAAGAATACACATACCTGATACCAGGAAATTTTGCTTTTTATTTTATATACTTCTATAATTACCAGAGAGTAATTGTTCAAATAATTGTCAGGGGCCTGGCCAGTGTGGCTCAGTGGTTGAGCATCAAACCATGCACCAAAAGGTCGCTGGTTCAATTCCCAGTAAGGGCACATGCCTGGGTTGCAGGCTCGATCCTCAGAAGGGGGCATGCAAGAGGCAGCTGGTCAATGATTCTCTCTCATCATTGATGTTTCAATCTCTCCCTCTCCCTTCCTCTCTGAAATCAATAGAAATATATAAAAAATATAATTACCAGGGAAGAATTGATTGATGTTGTAGCCCTTGTAGATGATGTTATCTTTGTATGTCTCTCTCCACGGTTTAGCCGTGGGCTCCTTGATGGTGGGGGCCTTGTCCTGTTCATCTATCACCAGAGCCCAGCACCATCCCTGACACCTGGTGGGTACACAGTGCATACTTACTGAATTTATGGGCTCTAAAACAGAGCCTGGGAGGCTTGGTGGGTCAGTTCTGGGGACAGTCTGCTGCTGAGGCACTGCCTTCCCAGCACTCGGCATGTCATCCTAGTTGAAGGACAAAGCAGAACGGAAGTGACAGTGGTGATTGAGCCAATGCTGCCACAGCCTTGATCACAAAATAAAGAGCTTGAGGCGGTGTTAGTGAGGAGAGAACTTTGGGGGTAGCAACTGGGCACAAATGGTCTGTGGGTTGCTACTACTGTATTCGCTTTATTAAAAGTCACTACTCTACAGCCCCATCAGGGTGCCTCGATTGATTGAAGTATTACCCTGTACACCAAAAAGGTTGTGGGTTCAATTCCTGGTCAAAGCACTTACCTAGTTTGTGGATTTGATCCCTGGTCAGGGTGCATGAGGGAGGCAACTGATCAGTGTTTCTCACATTGATGTTTCTCTCTCCCTTCCTCTCTCTCCCCCCCCAAAAATTAATAAACATATCCTCAGGTGAGAATGTTTTTAAAAATCACTATATAGTTATGATTCCTGTCTGCCTGCTCCAAAGTAACACTTACTTTTTCTTACAAACTGAATAACACTCCCCATTCACTTTGTAGAGCCCTGCACAAATAAAAAATGGGTTCATTTTCACACAATTTCCTTAGTATCTCCTTTCTATCTCTGTCCTTCCAGAATTCTGCAATCATGAGATTGCCTGGAAGGCTCTGGCAACTTCTAGGCATCCACTCCCAGTCCTACATTTCTAGATCAGACTCTCAAATCCTTAGTCAGGCCAGAGGCACACAGATAATAACTGTCTGTGTTCTCTCCATGCCACTGGAACTAATGGGCATTCCTCCTCTCCTTCCCTTATTGAAATAACTCACTTATAAATCATGCTGGACTTTTCACTTTGACCTTCTTTGTCCACACATGTGAGAACTGGTTCCCTGACCTTCACCACCACCTCCCACACATATCCTTCCTTTGTGCCAACTTCCTCTGAGAAACTGGTGTGTATAATTGTTTAATTTCATGATTTTGGGAAATCAGAAACTGTTATTACTCCTGTAACTAAGAGAGAAGAATAAATGAGATATGTTCATATTTATGATACTTACATCTAAAAGCTATAGCAATACTTTTATCAAAATTAGTAATAAAGAATGGTTTGCCAGTTGGGAAAAAACATTATTTTATTACTTATTTTTTAATCCTCACCTGAGGATATTTTTCTATTGATTTTGAGAGAGTAGAAGAGAGGGAGGAAGACAGAGACATATCAATCTTAGTAAGAGAAGCACATCGATTGGTTGCCTCCTGCACACGCCCAGACTGGGGCCCCGGTTGGGGAGGAGCCTGCAACCGAGTACATGCCCTTGACTGGAATCGAACCCAGGACCCTTCAGTCCACAGGCCGACACTCTATCTACTGAGCCAAAGCAGGTAGGGCAAAACACATTTTAAAGTAATATTTTAGAGGGAAAAGTACACTCATTTTCACAGAGTAATGTTCTCGGATGATTGATTGATTGATTTTAGAAAGTGAGAGAAACATCAATGTGCTGCTCCACTCATCCATGCATTCACTGGTTGATTCCTGCATGTGCCCTGACCAGGAATGGAACCCACAACCTTGGCATATCAGGAGAATGCTCCAACCAACTGACCCACCAGGCCAGGGCAGATAGTTTTAAAAACAGTGACTTATTCTAGGAGTTGGGGATGGATTATTTGAGGGGCAGAGAAGACAGATCATTCAACAAATAATTAAGCACCTACTTTGGGCCATGCCTTGGAATTAAAAATACAAATACGAGACACTGCCCCAGCCCCTGAGCTCATGTCATTTTAATGTCCTCTGCCGTGATTATTCAGTGCCTGTGGGTGTGACTCGCTGCCCAGTGAGGTGGTGCAATTGAGGTCCAGCTGGTGAGCCCTCTACCCTTTTTCAGTCTAATGCTAATGTTTGCTGGACTTTAGAATTAGGGCAGTTCTGGCTCTTTATCCTACTACTATAGGCCCAGTGTGGTCCTGACCACTGGTTGGGTCTGAAAGATCATGTCTGTCAGGAAAGCCAGAACTACCAGTATAATGGGAGTCTTGAGAACCGTACTTTCCTAAGGGGGGGGGAGGGGGCTCCCACAAGACAGAGACTTACTGAGAACATTAACTTAAAGGAATGCTTCCAGGATCCCCCAGGATTTGGCTGGAGCCCTAATCTTTGTGGGCGGGAGCTGTCCAACATTTCAGCATACTTTTGCATCTGCCCACTTTGAAAGAAATGTAATGATGATCCGGCTGTTTTATTGTGTGCCGAGTTCTAAGGAAATTGACAGAGTTCAGAATCTAGCCTCTCATGTCTTTAGATTTGATATTTTAATGACCAGCTCTCCTTAAGGTCACTGAGCCCTGAGAAAACCGACTTAAATTTATTTGCTCAGGCACATTTGTACCAAAAAGTCAATTTAATAGAGCAAGAGATATACCTCTTCCCTATTTTGTGGTGTCTTGAAAATCAGAAAAGTAATCAGAGCTTGCTTTGCAAGCACAAAATCAGAGCAAATAGAGTTAAGAAATGGTATGTCATCCACACCGTGGTCAAGCTTGATTAATTCTTCCCTCCGCTAGAAGAGACACTGTCCTAGTGACCAGAATACCAATGTCTACTAAACAGAGCACCACTCCGTTGGACAATGTTAAAATTGCACTAGCATAGTTTTACTCCCCGGCCATCCTTTTTTCTATATTCCATAGTAAGCACTTTCTCTGTTTATAATTACAACCAGGTGCTACATCATAACATGTTACCGTTTTTCCATGTGTGTAGCTTATTTTGCGTTGAAAGTGGTGCTGCATTGTGACATCCAGGAAGATATACTGGTCTTACTGTGTCTCCAAGTCACACTATCACACATAAATACTGATTTGCAGGGACCAGCATACAATTTCCATAAGGCCAGATAGCAGATATTTTATGTTTTGCAAGCCATACAATCTCAGTCAAAACTAAGTCTGCTGTTGTAAATATGAAAGCAGCCATAGATAGACAATTGGTAAATGAGTGAGCATGTCTGTGTACCAATAAAACTTTATTTTTTTTTAAATATATTTTATTGATTTTTTACAGAGAGGAAGGGAGAGAGATAGATAGTTAGAAACATCGATGGGAGGGAAACATCGACCAGCTGCCTCCTGCACATCTCCCACGGGAGATGTGCCCGCAACCCAGGTACATGCCCTTGACCGGAATCGAACCCAGGACCTTTCAGTCCGCAGGCCGACGCTCTATCCACTGAGCCAAACCGGTTTTGGCAAAAACTTTATTTTTAAAAAGGCTCTGGCTCATAATTGCTGACCTCTGCTTATTAGTCATAATCAGAGCAGGGGCTCTTGTTCTTTCCTAATTTTGCTTAGTCCTCTTTTATCATAAATAGTCCCTTTTGTTCTAAAGTGCCTCTCAACTTTGTTCATAGTGAAGGCTCCCTGAATTCACCACTATAATTCTAAGGTCTCCTTGGTGAAATCATGCCAGGACTTTCAAAGTAAGGATAGACAATTAAGCTACATGCTCACCAGGAAGATGAATTCACAAATCTGGGTTAGCATAAATGCATGTAAGAAGCAAGAACCTGGCCTGCAGGGGCACAGACAGGGTTAGACTGAGACCAACCCAGAATTCTGGGAATAGTCCATCCAGCGAGTTGCTTGTGCACCTGTGTCTTCTTGGTCCCCAGCCCCCGCCCAATGCCTGGACCTTCCAGATGTGTGGTTCCAAGGAACAGGAAAATATGGAGAGATCTCGCCCAGAGCCAGACTCTCATGGACAAAGCAAGAACAAACTGAGGAAAGTTCTCATTGGGTTTTTTGTAGTCGCCAAAAACTGGAAGCCACCCAGATGTCCTTCACTGAGTGAATGGATAAACTGGTACATTCATACTTGTACTATTGTTTGGAATATGACTCAGCAATAAAAAGAACTAATCCATGCAACAACTTGGATGGAACTCAAAGGTGTTATGCTGAGAGAGAAAAAGAAGCCACTCTCAAAAAGTTACTGTAAAAGGGGGTGGGAGCGGCCTGGGAGAGGTCAATGGGGGGGAAAGGAGACATATGTAATACTTTCAACAACAAAGAATTTAAATTTTAATTAAATACATAAAGTTACTGTATGATTCCATTTATATAATATTCTTAAAATTACAAAATTATAATGATGGAAAACTGATCTGTGGTTACCATGGGTTAGAGTGGGAGAAGGAGCATGGCTATACAGGGCTAGTGCCAGGGCGTTTCTTGGAAGTTACAGCAGTTCCGTGTCCTAGAAGGGTGGTGATTACATGAATCTATATACGATAAAATGTCATAGACTGTGCCCCCAAAAAAGTGCATTTAAAAGCTGATGGATTCCAAGTCAGGTCTGTAGCTTTAGTTAATAACGTGCCAATGTCAGCTCCCTGGTCTTAACAGTTGTTATGTAAGACGTCACCGGGGAAGCTGGAGGGAGATATGTGGGAATTCTTTGTCCTATTTTGCAATTGTGAGTCTAAAATTATTTCAAAATAGTTTACAAAAATACGGAGGGGCACTGAAGCAGCACTTAGGACTCTCTTCAGTTTTTACTAGAAAAGATAAAGCCTCAAGAATTATAAATTCTATGCAGTTTCTAAGCACTATAATTTCATTTGCTGTAATTTGGATTTGGAAATTATGCTGTTATTTTAAATACAGAATTTTAAAACATATTTTTGGCCCTAGCTGGTTTGGCTCAGTGGATAGAGCATCGGCCTGTGGACTGAAGGGTCCCTGGTTTGATTTCAGTCAAGGGCACATGCCCGATCCCCAGTAGGAGGTGTGCGGGAGACAGCCAATCAGTGATTCTCTCTCATCGTTGATTTTTTTTTCTATCTCTCTCTCCCTCTCCTTTCCCCTCTGAAATCAATAAAAATATATTTTTTAAATTTTTTGTATTATTACAGCTATGTTGTATACATGAAAAAAAATTCCTTAGTGAGTTTCCCTCAGGATGAAATAGCTCCTGAACTCCTTACAGAGCTCCTGGCATGTGGCTTCCATATATATTTCATTGATTTCAGAGAGGAAGGGAGAGAAAAACATCAATGATGAGAGAGAATCACTGATCAGCCGCCTCCTGCACATCCCCACTGGGGATCAAGCCTGAAACCCGGGCATGTGTCCCGACCAGGAATTGAACCGTGACCTCCTGGTTCATAGGTCGATGCTCAACCACTGAGTCACCCCGGCTGGGCTCCATCTACCTTTTAAACTGCATCTCCTTCTGTCCCCAGCATTCATTCTGGGGTGAACTATTTGTAGTTCTCTTCCTCCTCCAAGTCCATTCCTCTTTCCTCGTGAATCTTAATTTGCTTGATAAGCTTCTCCTTCAAGACCAAACTCAAACTACAAAGCCTTCCCGGACCCAGGAAGCCGCATGCCATTCCTGCATCTGGGGGTTGTAGTGTAACATGTCGCCCTTTAGTTATTTTCTTCACTTGTCTAGCTCCAACCCTAGTCGGTGAATTCCTCAAGGGCCCAGACTGGGTCTCATTCCTTCTTACAGGCCGCATGCCTGGCTCAGTGCCTGGAACACACACTCCAAAATATGAGTGAGTGTGTGTTAAAGTCTCTTAAATTCTTCAGTAATAATTTTTTCTATTCTACCCTACCTTAATAGAGTAAAGTTTTTCAAAAGAAAAATGTCAAAGATCTAAAGAGGTTCTGATTAACCACAGAATAGTAAATGAATATTTAAAACATTCAGTCTAGTTAAGGCATTGTATTTAAATGTTTTCCCATTCTTTCTTTTTCTTCATTACACAGTGTTGTAGGAAGATCTAGAAAGACCGTGAGGTTTATTCACGAGCCTTCTTGGACAGAGGAGATCTAGAACTTAGGGATAGGATCTGGATTCTAAAGAGGAGGCCTGGGGGTGTCAAGATAATGAACACAAGCCTATGTTAAATCTGTGTATCACTTCAAAGTTTTACTAAAAGACGCAAGGTGTTCACCTTGCAGGCAGTCACTCTCCGATCCACCTGCCGTGCTGCAGGAGACACTCCTGACTTCCCTCCTCAGCACCCTCATGACCTGGACTCCATAACTCTCTGCAGGTCTAGCTTCTGTCCTCAGCCTCCAGCAAGTGACTCAGTGTCTCTCCATTTGTTCTTGCACAATCTAATGACCATTTCTCCATCTCAGGTCTGGTAACTTCATTAAACAGAGTAGGGAACCTCCTCCTTGAGACTGGTCCCTCCCTGGGCTCCTTGAGCCACCACTGCCTCTCCCACCTCCTCTCCTGATCGCATCCCTAACATTCCTCTAAGATTTAATCATTGGTTTCATGCTCATTTTTAAAAATAAAAGTGATAATAAACATGTCTCCCATGTCCCAGATTTCCTACAATTCTCTTCACGGCTTCCTGACGTTCTGTTATCTCTAAAGGCACAAATTAGGGGCCACTTCCCCAGAAGCCATCTCGCTACTGAGCCCCCTCATCCTTTCTATTCTCCTGGAGCACTGATAAGCCACATGCACTTTCACCAGTTAGTACCTCATATATTCTGGTCTGTGGGGTCTCTTGTTTTATGAATTACTCTTCTTTCTTCAAACAAAGGCTCTTTAAGGACAAGACCCAGGCCTTAAAATGGCCCCGTGTCCTCGTGGGGCCTCATGGAGTGGTTAGCACATTGTGTCGGTGGCCGATACACACTTACTGATGGCGATGAAGGAATGCTGCAATTGGGAGAGAGAAATATAAAGAAAACCTTTGAAATGTCCTTTCCCGCCCTGGCCGGTTTGGCTCAGTGGATAGAGCGTCGGCCTGCGGACTCAAGGGTCCTAGGTTCGATTCCGGTCAAGGGCATGTATCTTGGTTGCGGGCACATCCCCAGTGGGGAGTGTGCAGGAGGCGGCTGATCAATGTTTCTCTCTCATCAATGTTTCTAACTCTCTATCCCTCTCCCTTCCTCTATGTAAAAAATCAATAAAATAAAAAAATTAAAAAAAAGAAATGTCCCTTCCCTTCTCATAATGCTCAAGGGCCTACATCAGAGCGAGTTATGCGCTGGAGCTGTGCCAAATCGAATCGCTCTTCCTAGCACGGTGTGATGGTCCGGAAAGAGCGTAGGGCTTGGGTTCAGAGGCCTGGGTTCATGCTCTGGCCTGCCAGTGGTTGATCTTGAGCTTGAGCAAGTCTCTTAATTCCAGAGCCTTTACTTCCTCATATTCGAAACTGAGATAACATCTAAGGCTTTCTAGAGACAAATGCTATAATCCACAGAGTGGCATTGGCAGTGGGGATTTCAGGCACCATGTGGACCAGGAGAGAAGCTGTTTGAAGTTAGGCAAGCCTTCTGGGACCCCTCCCATGCACACCCCCACTTCGGGGCCCACTGTCTCCTGCAGGGCCAGCAGGGAGGGTAGAGTCCTGGGAGTGTTCAGAAGGACATGCATTCTGTGTGAGAGAGGACAGAGAATCTAACACCAAACATGGTCATCATCAGAATAGACTTGCTGGTGGAAAGGTTAAGGGATTGTATGAACAGTCTATCAAAAAGGCAAGGAAATAAAGTGAGGATTCTGAGAGGGATTGGCTGTGAGTGGGAGGAGCTATGAGAGCAGAGAAGGGCTGAGCCTGCGTCAAGGAAAAGTAGGCTGAGCAGCGATGAATCCAGGTGCTCCAGAGGAGGGGCGAACATACCACTTTGCGTGATGACAGCTGTGAGCCGGACAGTCTAAAGGAGCGTCATTCTAAAGGAAAATAAAGTGGCCTGTGCCTCGGAGGAGCAAGCATGCTTTGGAAGCGCGAAGCATCCTTAAGGAAACAGCAGGCTTGTTAGGGCTATAGAAACGAATGTTCTCTCCCAGCATGGCACAGCCTTGTTCCCTCTCTCTCCTCAGGCTAGCTGCAGATGGGCCAGCAACCACCCCCCAGAGCAGGCACGGGAGAGGGGCTCCCCCCCCTCCCGTGGGGGTACACAGAGCTGGGCTGAGAGGCAGTCCTGACCCAGGAGTCCTCCCAGCAGGTTAACAAGTTCTGTTCTCAGAACCATCCTAAAGCCCTGCTCTGAGGAGCCTGGCAGCACCTTGTAGTTCCTCTCTTACTTGCCTCAGAGGAAGAGCTGTTTTCAATCTCTCACCGAGCATCCAGAGGCTTCGAGCTGCGTCTGGATGTGCGGCCAGAGAGTGCAGCTAGCGTTCCACTCTCCTCCCTTCTCCTCAGGGCGACAAACAAGAAATGAGGCCACACAGCCATCCTTTCTGAGCCCCCCTATCATCTGAAACCCCACACTGTGCTTTAACCTCTCCCATTCATTCATCCATCCATTCATTCAACAAATATTTACTGAGCAGCTATTATGTACATGGCCTTGAGCCAGTGCTAGTTAAAGAAATGGGCTGCATAACTCCCAAGTGTTGGCTCTGTCTTTGTGGCCACAACCTGAAGCCAAGCCTGTCCTACTCTCCCTGCTCAGGACCCCAGCAGAGGTCTGTGGGGAGTGTGTTCAGGGTGCGGGAAAGAATGTGAGTCAAACATGCTAGTCATTCTCTGCCTGCTGTATAGGTTGCTCAGTCCCCAAAGTCAGGGTGGTGTTGAACCTCTGGTTCCCATACACAGGGTCCCTCATTAACCTCCCAACATCCCCGTGCTCAGTAGTTGTCATCGCTCTGATTCTCAGACCTGAAAACTGGGCTTGGAGATATCAAACCACTTGCTCAAGGTCTCTCAGGCCATGAGCGTGAGCGGCAGAGCCTGCAGCCAGCCAAGCCACCTCTTCTGCCAGGACACCTCGCTTCACCCAGGCACGGCTTCCAGGAGGCTGCTGCTGGTCGCCTTGGATCGATGGACGCTCCCATCCTGGAGTCCATTGACTTAAGCAGATGTTTGAGGAACTGGAAGATCTCTAGTGGAGAACCTTTAGGAAGAAAGGCTTACCGGTCTCTCTGCCCACCTAGATGGACCCTACTGAAATGGTTTAATGGTAGCAAGTGATGAGTTCTGTTTACTCCCCTCCTGGGTTTCCACTAACGCTTTGAGATGGAGACAGAGCAGTCTGGCCAGAACTCCCCAAAGGTCTCCTTCCCTGGACAGCAGCTACAAGGGGTCTGGCAGCAACATCCAAACCAGCTTGGAGGAAGCCTCGTTAGGAGTTCAGATCATCGTTCAGCAAGTCACGTCCGGGACTCCAGCGGCTGGGGCCTCAGTGGGATTCAGGGTCTTAAGGAAGAGCTACATGACCTAAAAGTGTTCTTAGAACAGAACCCTGGAGAAGCTCCAGTCCTCGTCTGAACCTACACCATCCAGCTCCCAGTCCTGATCGGCTGTGTGGGCACATACTGGTTCCCTGGCAGCCCGGACTACTCCACCTGCCCCATCTCTACCTTTGACTACTTCAGCTCTGAGAGGCCGAGGCTCCCTATGAGTCAGGTCTTTGCTCAGCCATGAGAAGAAGGTGATTGGCTGGGTCTGCCAGGGCTTTGTGACCCGCTAGCCAGGCTCCCCCAGTCCCTCAGCACCCTTCATCCCTGCCTGCACATATTGCCTCCATGTAACCCCAGAATAACCTGATGTCTGATCCCAGGGGGCAAGGGAGAGCAATATCGCAGATTTTCCAAACAGGTGACGTTAGCTCCCCTGGGCCTGGACGGAAGGGGTAGCCCAGTGACAATGGGCATAGCCCCATGTCAGGAGCAGGAAACATTTGTCACACTCCGCAGAGTTCTCTCTCTTCTGATCCCACAGCATCTGTTCCAGTTTTCCTGGCCGGTAGGATGGCATCTACAAAGCAGAATCTAAGAAAAATCTGGAGTTGGGGTGGTATCGTGGTCACAGGCCAACCTTTAGGAAGCCCAGGTGGCTCTTTCCAGGTCGAAGGGGCAGAGAAAAGCACAGTGTGCAGTCCCCCCTGGACTGGCATCTTGGACACCCGAAGCTCATGTGCATTGGGCACCTGCTTCTCAAACAAGTGCCTTGATTTCTCGCTGCCTGCCCCAGTCACGCTGGTAACACTTACCTGGTGTTACTGTGTGCAGGCTCTGCTCAGCACTTTGTATACATGGCTCAGTTAATCTCATATCAGCTCTAGGAGGTGGGAACGTTACTGTTCCCATTTTATAGGTGAGGAAACTGAGGCCCAATGTCAAACAGCTAGGTTGGGTAGAGCCAGGATTGAAACTCAAGTGGTCTGACTGGAGACCCAGTATTCTTTAAGCAGCACCCTCTAGAGCCTGCTGGCAGCACGCCCAGCACCCACTGCAGGAGGGAAAGACCTGGTGTGTCTTTCATTGCCATGCTGGGCAGAGGGTAGAGGCCTGGGAACGTCAGAGGGGTCCTCTAGGGACCAGAGAATTAAAGAAGACTGTGGGGCCCTGAATTATCTTCAAGATATATTTGTAGAAGACAGATTTCCACTGAAGACTGAAAAACAAAAAGCCAAAATTAGATTTGGTCTGGTGACAAGGTTCTTAAATATTACATGTGAAATTTCAGAGTTATGCAGACTTGGTTATGCTTTAGGAATATAAAGACCTAGATCTATGTGCAGTCCTAAGTATCTGGGAAGGAACTGGATGGTCTCTCAAAACTCTTCGGCTGTGGGATGAGATTTGGTCAAGATGACCATTTGCAAGGCCTAAGGCAGAATGACCGTCCGCTCCACCCCTCCTGATGGGAGCTAACACAGCCTTTCTGTCAGTCAATGCACCGTGACCCTAGCTTAGGAAATGATTTAGCAAAATCACCAGATTAAACCTCCTCAACCTTTCTGTCCCATGACTGCACCCCTGGGAGCAGGAGTCCAGACCCTGCAGAGCAGGCTTTCCCCAAGGTCACGTCCTCTGTCTAATCCTGAACGGTATTTCAAGGGCCCTAGAGGATGACATGTCAACCAAATTGGGGTTGTTTCTTGTGGCAGTCACCATGTGCCAAAGAATATGGTAGAAACATGGGGACTGGGTTGGAAGACCCCACTATTTAGCCCTTGAACAGAGCCTCCCCCCTCTGGCCTACTATTATCTCAGGGAAAGTGAAGAAGCCCTTGCTAAGGAGTATGTTAACGTCAGAGTTTTCTCAGACTATGTCTCCACTCTAATGGGAGGCGACTGGTCCACTTAGGGCCAGATGCTTGAGCAAATGCTTTATATACCTCTGCCCCTGGAAGCTGGTCTGATTTGAGTCTAGGCATGAGTCAGCCCCGAATAAAAAAAGTTGGACCCGTGGATAAGTTTAACATGTGACTTTGGGGAATAGGGAAGTTGGGTTAGTTTAGTCCCGAATCTTAGAGAACCAATCCTAAGCCATTCCAGTTGGTCCAGCCCTTCTTAGAGCTGTCCAGGAATAAGCACTCCATCACCCCCCTGCCCTGGCACTACCAGCTTTTGACCCAGACAGGCTCCTCCATGGGGAACCAGATCAAATTTAGGGGCCCTCCTTTTCTAAATGAAGCTAGGAAGAGGGGGGTTGGAGGATGAGGAAACTTTTAAAGGAGTCTTTGCTCAGGACCTGGGTGCCACCTGCTGGCCATAATTTAGTTGTACTGTATTTACAGGGCCAAATCTGTAAGATTTGGAGAGGAAAATTAAGGGCACCCGGCCGTCCCTGTCATACGAGGGGTAAGGGAACTGCTTTCTTAGTGACCTTTGAACAAGTGTGACAGAGAATCCTTGCTGAGACCCCTGGTGCCTTGGAGGAATTCTTCTGAGCCAAAATGGACCCAGTCAGGGCAGGGGTGGCATCACTTGGAGACCCTGAGGCAGTCCTGAGTGGAGGCAAGGGCACGGATCCTAGTATCAGATGAGGACTGTGGTTCTAATCCCTGGTCTGCTTGGGCACCAGTATCACCTGCAGTGTTTTTTAAGACTACATATATGTAATATATGTATATGTATACATATGTATAAATATATATGATATACTATATATTCTACATGGTATATTATATTATACTAGGCCCAGTGCATGAATTTGTACACCAGTGGGGACGCTTGTCCTGGCCTGCAGACCGGGCCGAAACTGGCTCTCCGACATTCCCCGAGGGGTCATGGATTGTGAAAGGGCACAGGCCAGGCCGAGGGACCCCACCAGTGCACAATCGGGGCCAGGGAGGGACACAGGAGGTTGGCCAGCCGGGGAGAGACCATGGGAGGGCTCCAGGGTGTGTCCGGCTCATCTCCCTCAGTCCTGATCTGCTGGACCCCAGCAGCAAGCTAACCTACTGGTCAGAGCGTCTGCCCCCTGGTGGTCAGTGCACGTCATAGGGAGCAGTTGAGTGGCCTTAGCATATCATTAGCATATTACGTTTTGATTGGTTGAACAGCTGACCGGTCGACTGGACACTTAGCATATTAGGCTTTTATTATATAGGATAGTATTTTATATAGTTATATACATAACATATGGTCTATTATGTATGATACTATATAATAGATAATAAATAGAATAGTTACATATAATATGGATAGTTATTCACATATACACGCACACGCATGACTTGGGCTTCACTCCAGCCTATTGGCAAGTCTGCAGGAGAAGCTCAGGTCCTCTCCCAGTGCAAAGCGTTGGGAGTGCATGGCTATGTGTCATTCCCTTTTGGTTCCAGACCAGACCTGATAAAGCAGCAGAATAGGTCTGGACAGGAAAGAGGGCTGGGTGCATTCTTCCTTCAGGGACACTTTGCATATTAAGCCTAGAGGAATATTCTTCACTCCAGAACTACGCACTGTCACAATCCTGAGTACATAGTCCTTCCGTCTATCTTCTGTTTCTCCGTTTCTGATAAAATCTAGTTACAAGAAATATTTCCCTCTTCCCTTCACAGTGCATGTCAGTGCTAACAGCTGGCACTTGGCCTTTGCTGGGAGATTGGGGGAGGGGCTTCCACCTGCTCTGCTCAGCTCCAACATAGGTTCTGTGCAGGGAGCATAGGCCCAGGATTGCTATAAGAGGCCAGAAGTCCCGAATTGTTTGCGTGACGCATCCCAACTTTAAAATAACGGACACTAATTCAAAAATGTTTCCAGCACTGTGAGTGCTAGAGTTCAAGTCTGCAAGGCAAATTTTGCCAATGGGTGTCTCCTCTGTGACTGCTGGTTGCCAGGGCTTTAAGCTAAGAGTGATGTGGCCAGGGCTGCGTTTAGGTAGGTTCTGACTGCAGTAGTGTCAGGGGGGTCTGGGGGAGACCGGAGGCTGGAAGGCCTTCCAGGAGGCTTCTGCTGGCCTTGGCCAGAGAATGTCCACATAAACCCCAAGGTGGCAGGAGAGATGGAGAAGAGCAGGGCCATTGGGAGGGCAGAGTTGCAGGACTTGATTCAATATGAGGATGAGGGGGAGTGGGCTATCTAGCCTGGTGACTGGGTGACTGGTGGTGACATTCATGGGGATAATGAATACAGGAGCAGAAGCATGTCTTTTTTTAAAATATATATATTTTTTATTGATTTCAGAGAGGAAGGGAGAGGGAGAGAGAGATAGAAACGTCAGTGATGGAGAGAATCATTGATCGGCTGCCTCCTGCAGGCCCCCACCTGGGATCGAGCCCGCAACCGGAGCATATGCCCTTGACTGGAATTGAACCCGGGACCCTTCAGTCCACAGGCTGATGCTCTCTATCCACTGAGCAAAACCAGCCAGGGCCAGCAGCATGTCTTAAGGTTCTGGACAAGCAGAATGTAGGTGCCCCTGGGTCAGCCAGCAGGCCACACGCCACAGGCCCCACAGGAATATGGAATCTGGTCAGGCAAAGGTTAGCTGGCTTTCTAAAACACAATCTGGCCAGGACAGTGTCTGCTTAAACACCTTCCCATTGGAGGTCAGACTCCTCCTCCCGTAAACAAAGTCCTTCGTGATCCCTGCCAATCACACTGTGCCATGCTCAACAGGAGCCTGCTCCCCAGCTCCGCCGAGCAACTGGGAGCCCTGGAATAAGCCATGCCTTTGTTCATGCAGTGCCTTCTGCATCCCTTTGTATGTTTGGAAAATTCCTACTCCTTCCACTCCACATCTCCGCTTGGAAGCCTTTGCTGGCCTGCCAAGCAGAAGCGGTCCCTCCCTTCTTTGTGCCGTCCCTGAACTTAGCATGTGCCCTGATGTGTGGGGATTTGCCTGTCTGTAAACTTCTTGAAGGAGTGACCACATCTTAACTTTGTTGCACCCGTTCTCAACACGCCTCTAGCATATAGGAGAAGCTCTTTAGAGAATGAAGAGGTCCCCTCTCCAGGAGGGAAAATGCAAGGCTGTCTGGAGGAAGACAGCTCTCATTCCCCAGGGATCATCCCACGCCTGCTCTCCTAACAGCTAAAGAGCAGCTCGGTTCCCTGGTGCTGACCTTGCCTCTCTTCGTTCTTTGCAGCTGGGGTATGGCCGTCAATGTGTACTCCACATCCGTGACCAGTGAGAATCTGAGTCGCCATGATATGCTTGCGTGGGTCAATGACTCCCTGCACCTCAACTATACCAAGATAGAACAGCTCTGTTCAGGTAGGAGGCTGGGAGGGGGGAGTGGGCCCTGCTGGAGGGGAGGCGGGAGGCAAAACAGACACAGCAGAGACTGTAACTTGTAATTAGGCTTTAGGAGGAGAGCTGCAGAGCCCTGAACTAGTCAGTGTTTGGAGCTGAAGGGCCTCCACGGATGGGGAAGAGCAGGAGGGGCGGGGCAATGGCCCAGGCAGTGAAGCCAGAGGCTGACAGCAGAAGGGCCAGCCTAGCCACTCTGGGTCCCAACCTCAGCTCTTCTTGTAGTGCACCCTGGGCAACCACTACACCTCTCTAGGCCTCAGTTTTCCCATCTGTAAAATGGAGATTATATCACCTATCTCACTAGGATTACTGTTAGATTAGATTACATAATGTAGTGTTTGCTATGGTGCTGGCACATAATTGCATCAATAAATAGTAATTGCTCTTATTCTTGGAACGCTGGGGGATTCTGGCAGCGTCTATCCTGCGAGTAGGACTGGCCACGCCCCAGAACAAGGAGAGAAAAGAGGAGCTGGGTGGTTTGGGGGAGTAGGCCGGCAGAGGGGCTGGCTGAAAGGGAAGCAAGCAGCCTCGGCAGGGGAGCGGCCTGGACCCTCGGTCAGCCCTGCTTCTCCTCAGGGGCAGCCTACTGCCAGTTCATGGACATGCTCTTCCCTGGCTGCGTGCACCTGAGGAAGGTGAAGTTCCAGGCCAAGCTAGAGCACGAGTACATCCAGAACTTCAAGGTGCTGCAAGCCGCTTTTAAGAAGATGGGTGTTGACAAAGTAGGTGCCTGTGCCCCCCGGGGCCCTGAGGAGCTGTGTGACTTGGGGAAGAAGGCGGCCCGCCAACAGGGCAAAGGGCCATTCCATCTGCGCCTCTCTCCACCCCCTACTCTCCGAGGGAATGTCCCCCAGCTCAAGGCACAGTGGAAAACCCCACATCCTTCCCATCCCATCCTAATGACATTCCTGCCCCTTCCTCCTCTCTGGACCATATCCATCCATTGAGGCTTGGTACTCATATCATTCCTTCCCCAGGGCCCAAGAAAAGGCTTTTGCTCACTCTACTGCCTCGATGGCCCCAGGCCCTTGGCTCCAGCAGCCCCCACCCCACATGGAGGCAGCAGCACCATGGCACTCCCCCCACCCAGTTTCTCCCGTGTCCTGGCGCCATGGGAGGGGCAGGTGGCAGAGCTGGCAGCCACTGCAGCAGGGGCTGGCTCTCCTGAGAGCAGGCCCTCACAGAGGAAGGCAGCCCTCCATGCAGGTGGCTAAAGTTCTCTGCTTATGTGGTCTGTTTCAGATAATTCCTGTAGAGAAATTAGTGAAAGGAAAATTCCAAGATAATTTTGAGTTTATTCAGTGGTTTAAGAAATTCTTTGACGCAAACTATGATGGAAAGGAATACAACCCTCTGCTGGCGCGGCAGGGCCAGGACGTAGCGCCACCTCCTAACCCAGGTGATCAGATCTTCAACAAATCCAAGAAACTCATTGGCACAGCAGGTAACATGCTGGGGGAGGGAGTGTGTGGGGCCGGGCCAGCCAGGAGCGCCTCCTGGGCCACTCGCCCGCCCGGCCCTGCCCCCCGAGAGGAGACTGTTATCACGGAGTTCAGATGACGCCGCCTGCTGCCCCCTTAGACCAGGGGGGGTCACGGCAGGGAGGAGAGGGCTCCAAAGACGGCCACAAAAGGAGAGCCACTGGCACCAGCCAAGGTGGCAGCCGGCGGTGGGAGGCCCAGGCCCTTCCCTCTGCAGCAGGAGCTGACAGGTTTGCCTCGAGATGACGGGGCAGCACGTGGCATGGTTCCTCCGTCCAGGTCCATCCACTCCACATCCTTCTCGCCCCCTGGACGCCGGGGACGGGACTGCCAGGCTTGGTCATATCTTCCCCCATTCCACAGGCCCATCGTCCTAAGTCCTCAAGAGACGAGCCTTGGAAACAAGGCTTTGTCGGGGTTCTAGAGAAGAAGGGAAAGAAGCATAGGGCCTTTGGGGGACGGGAGGGTTGGGAGAGAAGGGGAGCGGAGCGGCCCCAGCCCGCATCTGAACCCGTCATAGCAGAGCCCTCCTGTTTGCGCTGCTGCCCCGCCTGGGCCTGGCCCCCTCACCTGCTTGCTTTGCGTTAGAAGCAGCAGCTCTGCCTAGGGAGCTGCCCAGCTAGAGAGCAAGAGCCACAGCATGCTTGTCCCGGGGCAGGCAGCAGGAGGGAGGGCAGGTGTCTTTTCTGTCCTCCAGTCCCGAGACTCTGAGGTCACCCACATGGAGAGTGGCTTTGGGCTGCCAGGAGAGCTAGATCGAGACCCTGCCCCAGCTGCTTTCCCTCGGGCTTCAGCTGTCAGTACAAGAGGCGCCAACCCGCCCAGCCCCACTTCCCCAGTTCCCTAACCCTGTTTCCCTCATGTCTCCCTCCGCCAGCTCTCCTCCCTCCCACACCTCACCTGCCTCAGTTCCCTGTAGTCCCTGCTCTCCCAGGCTTGCAAAGGGCTGCCCAGCTGCTATGGTGTCATGTGTGGCCGTGGCGTGAGGCCTAGATGTAGAGCCCCCGAGTGGGAGAGGAGAGGAGGGCAGAGCACCTGCCTTTAGCAGGGGCCTGCCGCACACTCGTCACACCAGGCCGTCTCCTGCCCGGGGGCTCTGGGCTCACATGGCCCCTCCGAATTTCCTCCTCTGCGCAGTTCCACAGAGGACGTCCCCCACAGGCCCCAAAAACATGCAGACCTCCGGCCGGCTGAGCAACGTGGCCCCACCCTGCATCCTCCGGAAGAATCCCCCATCGGCCCGAAACGGTGGCCATGAGACTGATGCCCAAATTCTTGAACTTAACCAGCAGGTGAGTGGGGTGGGCGGGGGTAGCTGAGACAACCCTGCCTCCACAGCCAGGCCTGCGGGTGTCAGGGTGGGAAGGGGAGCCTGAGGCGGGACCTGCGGCTGGAACCCCACCTTCGCCCACGCAGCTATTGGATTTGAAGCTGACCGTGGATGGGCTGGAGAAGGAGCGCGACTTCTACTTCAGCAAACTCCGGGACATCGAGCTCATCTGCCAGGAACACGAGAGCGAGAACAGCCCCGTCATCGCGGGCATCATTGGCATTCTCTACGCCACCGAGGTGAGCCCTGCCTTCGCCCGCGAATGTCCCGGGTCCCCTGGGCCCTCCCCCATCCCGCTGGCCTAAGACGGGAAGAGACAGGACCCGAAGCAGCCTTGGAGAACATGGACGGTGAGGGCAGCAAGCTGTAGTCACAAGCCCCAGGTCACAGAGCGTTAGCAGGGAAAGGACTGGAACCTTGCTCCCCAGCTACCTACACAAACCACACCTCCGCCCGCCCGCCTGGCTCACCTGTCCCCTCCCTTCCCACCTCCAGGAAGGCTTTGCACCCCCTGAGGACGACGAGATCGAGGAACACCAACAAGAAGAACAGGACGAGTACTGAGGGCGGCTCCAGCCCTGGCTGACTGCACGCCCCCTACCCCACGCCCACCCCCACATTATAATCCTTTCCTTAGAGCGTCGGCCGGGTGCTTTGTGTCAGTGCCGCAGCATTGGGGAGTCAGGCGAGGGGGCTGGAGGGGATGGGGCAGATGGGCAGGCAGAGGCCCGCACTGGCCAGTGGGTGGGACCCCTGCCCATTCCCCACCCCTATTTATTTCCGTTGTCTCTATGCTGTTTCGGCCAACACTTCCCAGGGTGCTGTGCCACCCGCCCCCGCCAGCCGCCTGCTCCCCTGACAGCCAGCAGCTGTATATTTGACAAAGTCATTGGTATATTTTTACTTACTGGATTTTCCTTGCACTTTACCTGTTCTTTTCCCAGGGCTCACAGCACGGGTTCCAGGGCAGTGTGCCTGGCTTGGCTTCCCTTCCCCATTGCCGGGCCATGGCAGGACTCACAATTCTTATTTATTTTGTCTTTTGACTCCCCAGTAGTTGAGGGAAGGCTGATGTCAGGAGAGGGAGAGGGGGACTGAGGAGAGGGTGCCTTAGGCCTCGGTGGTCAGGGAGAGGGAGGGGAGCATGCGAGGGATGAAAATGACCCCCTGGCACCAGACTCACCCACCCTGGGCCCCTTTCCCCCAGCCCCAAAGCCCAACACTGCCCCGAGGCCCCCAGCCACTCCCTCCGCAGCCCGTTCATACCACACAGACTCTGCCCTGACCCTCCTGTACGTCTGCCTCCCATCCCCCCACCTCCCCACCCCTGCCTCCTTGGGCCACCCAGCCTGTGTATGTGTTCACTTTTATTTAAATAAACTTGTGTGGTAAAAGTCCATGCCATGTCTCCCTCAACTGAGCTACAGCCTGGGTCTCAAAGCTTTGCTCTCCCTGAGCACACCCCTCCCAGAGCCATGGCCCTGCGCACAGCACCACGGTGGCCTTCCCTCATATCTGCAACACCCACCGCTGGCACTCCGGCCTCAGACCCCAGCCCCGACCCAGCCCCCATCTCCCAACACTGACGCCAGGGCTCTAAGACATAGATGCCTACCCCCAGTCCCTGAGGAAGAACAAGGTTTGGAGCCATGGTGGTGAGGATAGGCAGCCCAGTAAAGGGGTAGGTGGGGATGGGGGGGAGGGGGTAACAGGGTGGCCTGGCCAAGGGGCCAGTTAGACTTCATGTTGTCCCCCACCTTTGTCAAGGCTCACACCCCCCAGAACAGTGATCCAGCTGGGAACAAGGGCTCATCTGACAGAGAGAGCTGAGTGGGTTACAAAGAGTAAGCAACTCTGAGCACTGAAGTCCAGAGGACAGCCGTGCCCATGAGGCTCCTTCTACAGAACAAGGTCTCATGGGAACCACGATCAAGAAGCTTTCACGTCATCCACACAGCCCTGCCTGCCTGGTGTGTGTCCCAGCAAAGGGCCGTACTAACCAATGTCCTGGACGTCCAACAAGCGCTACCAGGCCATTCAAATGAAGCCTTGCCGTCATGCCGACCAGCGCCTTCATTTACTGATGAAGGGACCAAGGCCCACCTGGGGCATGACTTACTCAAGGTGGTAAAAACCTGGACCAGAATTCACACCTCCAGGTTCATGGTTGAGTACTCATCCCCAAAGACCACAGAGGTATTGCCCCCAGAATGTTCCTCTGGTTCAGGCTAGTCCTGGTAGCTGTCTCTTCACCATCCTGAGAGTGACTGAGCTACAGTTGGGGCTGCTGCTGCTGCGGCCCTGCTCCATGACCCTTCTTCCAGAGGACCCCCATTTCTCTAATGGCTCCAGACAGAAGCCTAAGATAAGCAACTCTTGCCTGCTCATTCCTCATTCACTTCTCCTCCTCCTTTTGACTCCCACCCCACATACAGACACTTCTGGCTTTATTTTATCTCTCTCTCTTTCTCCTCGAACAAGTTCATTGCCTGCTTTTATTGATCTTTTTTTAAAACTATATTTTTATTGACTTCAGAGAAGGAGGGAGAGGGAGAGAGAGAGAAACATCAATGATGAGAAAGAACCTTGATTGGCTGCTTCCTGCATGCCCCACACTGGGGGATCAAGCCCACAACCCAGGCATGTGCCCTGACCAGAAATGGAACCGTGACCTCCTGGTTCATAGGTCAACGCTCAACCACTGAGCCATTGAGGCTGGGCTGCTTTTATTGATCTTTGTGATTTTTTAATCCCTTGCCTCATTTTAAAAGGCCTTTCCTCCTTTATAGTATCCCAAGTAGATACTATAAAAGGATACAGTGGTTGTTCTGTGTTGTCCAGTGTTCATCTTCAGGCCCAGACCTCACCCTGCTGATAAAGTAGGTGTGGTAGGCAGAAGAATGCCTCCCCCCAAAGATGTCCACATAATTCCCAGAACCTGCTAGGTTGCATAGCAAAGGGGAATTAAAGTTGTAGATAAAATTAAGTTGCTAATCAGTTGACCTGAAAATAAGGAGAGAATCCTGGGTTATCCAGGTATGAATCTCATCCTCACATGTAGGAATGTATACAAAATAGCACGTTTCCTTAATTGTGATAAATTACTTTCACTTCACCTTCCCTCGTCCTCCCCTGCTGGGAAGCTTCAAGCTTTGTGGTCTCACATTATATTACAAGCAAGGCAGGAGGCCCTCCAGGGATAGTGAATATCTGAGCAGTCACCTGTTGGAGTGGTTCCTCCGGTTTTTTGTTTTAATTTATTTGTATTGATTTTAGAGAGGAAGGGAGAGGGAGAGAGAGATAGAAACACCAATGATGAGAGAGAATCATTGATCGGCTGCCTCCTGCACATCCCCTACTGGGGATGGAGCCCGCAACCCAGGCATGTGCCCTTGACAGGAATCGAACCTGGGATCCATCAGTCCACAGGCCGACGCTCTAGCCACAGAGCCAAACCAGCCAGGGCAGGTCTGCGGCTTTTGATCACTTCCCCGCCACGTCTGGGACTTGGGACTGACAGCAGCCAGAGCCAGAGCCGCTTCTTTTCCATAGTTTGCAAGAGGAAACCCAGCCCTGGCTGTCCCCGGGCCCCAGACTCTTCTCTGCCTCCATTCAAAGAACTCTCCACTCTCCACCCTCCAAAAAGCGCCTCTTCCCTCGAGCTCCATCCTCTTCCCTGTTCCTGCACAATAGATTTTTACAGCCCATTCAACTCAAAGTTTAATCACCAGCAACATAACACGAACACTTTCCTAGAGCGAAGGAAGCGTTTAATCTACAAACTCTCCTGGAGGGGAAGAGAACTGTTTCCATGCCATCCTTCTAGCACTACGAGAAAGAAAAACCGCATCAGCTAAATTAGCAAGTCACCTGATGCAGCGACCCTCACACAGTAGGTGCTCCATGACAGTTCGCTAAGCGCAATAGCCTCCGTCTCAACACCTTTGGCAGTTGGTTGCGGCGAAGGAGCCCAGACGCCCGCCCCCACCCACACCCCCACCTCTCGCTAGCGATAACCTGGCCAAACCGAAAGACTACAAGTCCCAGGCTGCCTTGGGGCGGCGTCACGCGCCGCGAGGCTCTGCAAAGAGACGTGGCAGAGCGCGGCGCGTGCACTCCAGCCGGAAAGCCCGGGGAGTGGCCGACCGCGGCGGGAGGGTGGGAGCCATGGCGGCGATCACGGCGGGTGCGGGGCGCTGGGAGGTGGTGAAGAAAGGCCGGCGGCCGGAGGCGGGCGAGCGGTGGCTGGGCCGGTTGTAAATCATTGAGCTTTTATGTGGAATCCTTTAACACGGACATTTTTTCCTCTCTTCTTTGAAATTTCCCCAGCTGTGTTCCATTTCTCCTCATATAAAGTTATCCTACTCAGAGCACAATATTAAGTCAGATGCTTTGAATCCTTCTCCCTTCCATTCCCAATGCCTGCCAGGGTACTCCGTATGAAAACCTTCATCATC